>NC_044498.1:9215064-9292564 GCF_902362185.1 Chanos chanos
ACACACACACACACACACACACACACACACACACATACACACACACTCCCACATCAAAATGTTGATAGTTTCATGAGCAAGGAATGTAAGGATGGGTAAGTTTTTACTTGCCCTTGTGCCATTAGTTTTTTTTTTTCTTTTTTTTAAAGCCAGTCCTTGGAGATGAAAGAGAGTGTCAGAGAGACTTACAGCTCAATGTTAACCATGAAATGTTCATATCTCAACCACTCTGAACAGGAAAAAAGGCTTTTGAATGGCACTCTTCAATATGCACTTCACACATGTGTATGTGCTTTGCTCTCTGCAGGGAGCAGTTACCAAGAACAGTACATTAATTCGTTATTTACTCCAAAATGGTTGAAGTTCATTTTTTACTTTTAAATATTATGTGCTTCTGTAAACTGTTTTGAGTTTGTAAAATGGAACTCATTTCAGTGATTCTTGTCCAATCTGATTTAAGGTGAAGAAGTCAAAACAAACAGATGGAGAAAGCACCACACACGCACGCGCGCACACACACACACACACACACACACACACACGCACACACACATACAGAGAAAGAGAAGTCACACACAGTTTGAGATCACAGTTTCTTTTCAGAGTACACAGTAAATTTCTATTTTCTCTTTTGTTTGGTCAGTGTCCATGTGGCCAGACTACTATTGCAGAGTGAGTTTACTGAGTGTTAAAAAGTTCAGTTGAAAGTTGTCTGGAAAATATACCGTACTCACACTCCCACTGGGTGTGGCCAGGAATTCTTTTTTAATGCTCTTGTGTATCATTTTCTAATCTATCAGACTGAGACAAACGCCTGTCTCTAGGCCAGAGTCTCTTGTTTGTCTCACTGAAGTTTCAGTCACACTCTGGGTACTCTGTCGTACCCATGAGAAGTCATGGTTTCTTTTCTTTAACTCTCTCTCTCTCTCTCTCTCTCTCTCTCTCTCTCTCTCTCTGACTCTCACTCTCTCTCTTTTTTTCCCCTCTGTCTCACTTATTCTCTCATTCTTTCTTATGTCTCTCATTTTTTCATTTTCTTCATTTTTTTGCCCTCTGTTTTTCTGCTACCCCTCCCTTTTATTCTGTGCTCTATTCCAGGCATCTGTGTTTCTAATTAGAAATGTAACGCCCTTCAAAACACCAGGACTTACTCTAATCACTGTATATGCTCTACCCACTTTATGATATAGATGGCTGGTCATTTTTCTTCTTTTCCCACAGGTATTACTTCAAAGTGCAAGCCAGGAATATCTTTGGTCTGGGCCCCATCAGCGACACATTGACTTACATCACTGAATCAGGTCAGAATCCCATTTGAATCATAAAAAATAAGCTTGCATAACAGCACTTAATTTTAGAAATTCTTTATTACAAGTAATGCTACGTAATACAAGTAGTTAAACACATATGTATTCATGCAAATATGTGTTTTGTTTTGTTTTTCCAGATGATCCTCTTCTTATAGAGAGACCACCAGGTAAGACAGGGAAACAGATACCAGTTCAGATTTTTAATCCAATGTAAAAATGCCTCAAATCCACAACTTTGAGAACAGTTTGGATTGAGGATTGTTATGAATTTTCTTGCCAGATCTTTTGATCACTTAATACTTGTAAAAATGTTTTGTCTTTTTAATTTGAATGAGGTTTTTGTGCACTTTTGTGTGTGCAGAGGTGAATCCCCTTGTGTATTCATTCCCTTTCACCTATTATATAAAATTCAGACCCTCCGTGTGAATCATCTACAAGAGAAACTCACCAAAGATACTTTAATTAGAAGTGTTAATGTAATTATGCCCAAATATATTCCCAGTCCTTTTGTATGTCAGTAACTTTGTATTTACCAACACTAATTAGAAACTCCGCCCCTCTCAGGTGGAGAGCCAATCTGGATTCCGTTCACCTTCAGATATAACCCTGCTCACAGCTCATGTAAAGGAAGTCAGTTTGTCAAACGTACCTGGTACAAGAAGTTTGTAGGTGTTGTCCTGTGCAACTCACTGCGCTACAAGATCTTCATGGGAGATGGACTCAAGGGTATCATCCATCAGTCCCTCTCTCTTCATCCTCTTTTCCTTCTTATCACACGCTTCCCTCTTTTCATGAACTCAACCTCTTCTATCATTCTTTCCGCTTCGTCAACACATGTTTCTTCCTTCTCTGTCATGTGTTTTTGACGAATGTTGTGGCAGACTTTGAAATATCACACTCATTTTTGTTTCTGTGAAACCAAGCAATTCCTTGTGGTCTCTTAACCACAATGTTTTCTTAACATAATGCTCAGTATTGGTAGTATATCTTTCATTGTGCCTAGGGACCCCTCTGAGAGCTGTTATTTGTGTATTTGTCAGAAGTTCTAGCAGTCTGTTCAGTCTCATCACACTCCATCTGCCTTATTCCTGTTTCAGACACCTTCTACAGTATCGCTGACACGTTTGGTCATGGAGAGGACCACTGCCAGTTTGTGGACTCTTACTTGGAGGGCAGGACAGGGCCGCACAATCTGTCCCTTTACCTGCCGACAGCTCAAGGTACTACAACTCCCAAGATTCATCTTTCCTTCTGTTCCACGTGAAATCAATATTGTAAAATAACTATTTCCAGTGAAGAAATCATTTCAAGAAAGTATATATCCAGTACAACATAACTGGAAACTGGATCTGGATCCATTTCATAATTCTTTTTATTATTTAGTAAAATGACTCGAACGAAATAAAACTTATCAGGAGGATTTCTTGAATGACAAAAGTCAACGTTTGAAATCCCATAATCTCCTCGTAATAGAATACCTTCAAATCTGAGCTACTAAGTTTTGTCTTTGTGGGTTTCAGGTTATTATCGATCCTACAGACAAGAACCAGTGAGTTTTGGGCCTATCGGCAGACGCACGCCACACCCGTTCGTGGGTTGGTATGAGTGTGGGGTACCTATACCTGGAAAATGGTAACAGAGGGTAGACTGAGGGGTCATGGGGCCCATGGACGAACTTCAAACTATCCTGCTGCATCCCCGCTCTGCCCGCAAACAAACACACACATACGAACTATTGCTCACTGTGGCAACCAAACCTAAAAATAACACATATTTACTTATTCCACGCAAGAGAGAGAAAGAGAAAGAGAGAAAGAGAGAGAGTATATAGTACTTAAAGTAACTGTCTATGTATTCATTACCAAGCTCTTTTTTGTTACAGCGGTTTGTATATGAGGAAATAAAAGCATGTGTGCTAGGCTTATTAACATTGTCTTCGAAACCACTGAGTTCCTGCCATTATTCCAAATTATTTACAGCTTTCCAGTTTGACATTTCAGTTCTCCTTGGAATAATTTATCTTACAATGACTCATCAAGATCTTAAAGAATGAAGGCAATGGGGAAAGGGAAGCACTGCTTCACGTTTAAAAAATGACTGAAAATTTCCAGATGACAATAATAACATATTTAATGATGGTGTAACAAATTTTCCTTGACTGATATTTCTTTTGTATACTTGCATAGGACTTACTCTTGATTTTCTTTTTTTTTTTTCTTTTTTTTTTTTTTTCATCAGCATTTTTCAAGAAAGGTCAGCTTGGAAGTATTGCCCATATTAGGCCTGGTTAAAAAAAAAAAAAAAGACTCACATTTGCTCAGGAATGGATGGAATTTAAATAAAGGTGCTATGGAAACCACTGAGTCTTTAGCTGTCACCACTCTGTCTGTATGGGTGCATATTCATTTACATGTAATTATGTTTAAAAACTGAGAACAAAATTTTTAATTTTTGCCATCGGAATTTAAAATATGGCTTCCCACACACAAGGACACAGAGGAAACGAACTCGCAGAACAGAGATAACGGTTACCAAACCGACCGTTAAAGCAGCTGTTTTCTCGGTAAACCAGAGCTCTCAAGGACACACTCCGGAGCAATACACACTGAGTGCTGGGTTAGGCCGTGCTTTCTGAAACGGAAAGCGGAGAAGTGGAGTTTTTCTGGCCGAGAAACGTGACTGGCCGCGTTTTCCAGGCTGGGTGTGACAGCATAGTTCCCTCTCTGTCTCGTCGTTCTGATCATCAGTCGTTTTTAGCCTTGACACGTATTCGGTTGCAGGTAGGATTAAAGCATGTCGTGTTACTTGGCCATTCCCTATGGTATATACTTTGAAAAAAACGCAGATACTGATGTAGCAGAAGAAGTATGACTTAGCTTTACTCTCACAGGATCATGAGTTATTTGGAAATTGTAAATGAGGCACAAAAGGAATGAAATTTAATACAAAAATAAGAGTTGTTCTTGAATCTCCACCAAATATCTAAGCCTGAATTTTTTTTTATAGCGACCAAGCTTAAATGAATCAAGGTTTTGATTATAATTTGTTCAGGATGTTTATCTGAACACTACATAATTTCACTCAAGTCTCCATAACAACATTGGGATTGTTATTTTTTGTATTTGTCTAAATCAGAACGTTGGGTATTCCTATACAAAAATTATACACTACACTAACTTTTTAGGACAGACTGTAAGTGTTTTTTTGTTTGCTTGTTTGTTTTTTCGAGTGGGATAATATACTTGTGATGTTTGTTCTTTTGGTAATATACTTGTAATCACTGTTTAATTGATGTGGTAGTATACTTCTAGAGGTTTTTTTTGAGAGGGTAGTCTGCATGAAGTTTGTTTGTTTTTTTTTTGTTTTTGTTTTTTGGTCAGGTGGTGTTTTTCCAGTATGTTTTTTAGGCTCAGTAGTGAAGGTAACTTCCTCAGTGATCACAGCGAAGCATCCATGAACAGTGGGTCTTACCCTCTGGTTCCAACGTTTCGTAACTAAGCCTCTTGACCCATGGCGACATGAACACTCCCTGTCACTAAATAAGAATGGAGAGGTTTGAGGAAAAACTGGCACAATCTTGAAAATAGCCCTGCGGATCATATTATTAATTGCCGACGACACAAAATTACAGAAGTTCCGAGACAACACTGCACAGGGCCAATCAAGGCACTGTTCAGCAGCCGTAAGCACAAATTCTTCCATTGCAGACTGGAGCAATTATTGAGGTCAAATCAGTATTATTTTCCTGGAGTAGAGATGTTTTGTTCATAAATACATGTGTCCCTTGGCTTTTGGTTGGGTTGTGCGTCTTCCCGTCAAAAGAGCGGATTGGACAACAGCTCGGGCCAATGCTAGTTTTTCCATAGCCGTACGGTCCGTCGGGACGCCACATTGTGACAGTCTTATTCAGCATCAGCTTTCAGTTCAAAGGGGGCCACAGACAAACACAGGTTTCTTATCTCAATGAACAGCAGTTCCTTACCACAAAAACGAAAACAAAATCTCATTTGATTTGGCGACCAGTCAACGTCTCCACAAATATGAAGAGGAATCACGGGGTTAAAGAGGGATATTGGTCCTTTTCCAAATTTTAATGGAGGGAAGTTTATTTTTCAACTGTTCACGACTGTATAACCATAATAATGATTGTAAACATATACCCTGCAGTTTCCACATATTTTATGTCCAACATAAATTGTTTGCATCTGCACCTAACAATTTTTTTTTTTCTTGTTGTCTCTTCATGGAACAATAGCAACCGAGATCCAAAAAGCACCTCCAGATCAAACTCACTAATTATGAGTGATCCATACATTCCTGTGCCATGGCTTACGTATTATGTGTCGTTTATATGTTATTTATAATGTTCAATAAGATAGGCTTTATGTGTACCATCAAACTAAAAAATCTCAGATGTTTCCACTAAAGAAGTCCTTCTGAGGCCACTCTCAGTTAATGGTGTTGAAATGTATTTTGAGAGAAGAACTTGTCAGTGTCTTGGTATGGGCATCAGAGCCAAAGGGAGGAGATAACATGAAGTATACACAAACTACACATCTGTTATTCATGTTAGAGAGAAGAAGAAAAAGAGAGGGAGGTAGAATAATACTAAGCATATAATGTTCACATTACAAATCGTTCATGGTTACTTTATCTGCGAGACTGTTATTAATACAGCGTTACAAATCTTAGTTTTGTATATGTTTTTTTTCCTAATACTTTTATCATCTACAATCTGAATTCAAACTCCAAAGTACCCTGAGTTCACTTCATTAAAAATAAAACCACAGAGATTTTAAACCCACATTTTCCTCACTTTCCACAGTGATCATTTCTGCTTGGTCACCAAAAAACCCATAATTACCCCCCATTTTCATATATTCAAATATGAGATATGGTTGAGTGTAATTGTAAGAATACTCAAATGCAAGTGAAGAGTTGCAGGCTCTGAATTGTTTCACACACACCCACACATGCACATACGCGGACACACACACACACGCACACACACACACACACACTGTTTTGAGACTTTTTCTTTTTTTTTTCTTTTTTTTTTTTAAAAAGTAGGTCAGGGCTACTTGGTCTGGAAAAAGTTACCCTTCATTTTAGGGCGCTTAAATCATCGACATAAAGCAGTTTATTAACATTAGGTATAATAAGAAAGTCTGAGTACTAATGAGCCAATACTGGTTCTGCTGTGCTGAAGGACTGTAGTGCTATATTCCTGCTGTGAGAAGCCTAATATAAATCTTAGCCCTATAATCCATTCAGTTTGCTGTAACACTGACCTTAAAAACCAACTGAAATGAGCTCTATCTCAAATGCCAGGTTGTGAATCCCAGGAAATATCAGAGAAAAGAAGCCAGATCATTGGTCTACAGGAATGGCCACAGGCCAAAACCAAATCTGAACCTTCATTTTAAGCCGATTCCTTTACAGAAAAAAAAAAAAATCCAAAAATAGTTTTGCAGTCACCTACTTCTTTTGAGTACACTGTATTTGGCATCTTGAGATATTGTGACATGATTTAGAGAAGAACCATTATTAAAGCAAGTCAAATTTTCCTCTCCAGCTCTCCCGTCTTCTACCCCATCTGTGAAACATCTATACCCATTCGCCAGACGACAGAAGCTTGTGGTCAGAACCAAGTTACACTCTTATAAAAAATGAGTTTGTAGATTAATTTCAAAAATAGACAGGACACATAAAAAGGACAACTGGCAAAATGAACCATTATCTAAACCGGGAATGACTGCTTACCCCAAAAGACGTGTTTACCCAGCATGTTTTGTTTTGGGGTTTTGTTTTTTTTCCTCCCTCAGGGAACAATTAACATGACATTACAAAGGGGGGTGGCGCTTTATGTGAGTAAGGCAGTCAGGAATTCTAAGGTTTGTGCCACTCTTCTCTGTGTGTCTGGCTCTTATTCTCTCGCTAATGTTTAGCATACAATTGGGTCACATATAAAAGAGATGCTCTGGCATATCAGGAGTCTTGGAGGTCATCTGAGAATAAAGTGCAGTAAGTTCACCCAGGCCAAATCCACTAAAACTCTAGATTAGTTTGGAGTTACAGCCCAGTTCTCTCTCCCTGCTCTGTGCACATACTCTGTGCATTTACTCATATGGTGCAGCAGAAAGTATGTCACGGCCATAAATCAAAGACGTGTTGACGATAGGTCTCAGTCCAAAAAAAACTGGTTAAGGAAAAACATTCTGGATCTATACAGAAATTTGTCATATTTGTCTATTAATCTGGAGTCAACTTAGAGAGAGAGGGAGAGAGAGGGTGTGAGAGAGAGAGAGAGAAAGAGTCTTAAGCATTTCAAAAGACCCCCTTTCTATGTCCTTAAAGTAGAAAGACCTTGCAGAAGGTCTATATTTTTCCATGACCTTTAAATGAAATTTTATTCCTATGAAATGTAGTACATTTTGTGATATATTTAGAAGAGGGGCTGTGACTCTCAGTGAGCCACAATAAGAGAGAAAGTCAAGCAGATGTGTTGGAGTACTGTTGGAAAATCATTTCTCAGACATGTTGGTTGGTCCAGAGAGTCCTCTGACACGTAATTACCCCGTTCTGTCACCAATCGGTTATAAACAGAAATAATGCAATGTGAAACCCTTTTAATATGGAAAATTTGAAAACGTTTGAAAACTTTTTACTTGTTAGTGTTATTTTTCACTTTATGCCATCTTCTAAAATGTGTTTGTGCAAAGAAGGCCCAAGTTAAAGCACTGCTTGACAGTTCCACAGCTAATAGTATATTTCCGTCAACATTAGTGAAAAATGAACTTTCCTCTCCACACACACATACATATGTGTATGTGTGTATATAAATATATATATATATATATACACACAACATTCGCACATATTTACACACCAACATACCAACACACACATACACACACACACACACTTAAATATGTGTACCCTAAAGTCACTGATGACGAACAACTCTAGTTTGCAAATTAGTGTTATGATGATATAAATGAAGCCCACAGGAATAAAACTTTTTCCTCCCTCTCAGTGTCTGGGTTGATTAGTCTCCTGCAGTAACTGTAATTTATCTGCAGATGCTGGGACAAATGTATTATTGTTGGATTAAAACATAGTCGCTTTCAGTGATCTGTCTAATCACTGTTCTGACACGGAGTTCAATTTGGTGATGTAATGTTGCAGCGTTCATATTTATATGCGGCGCACGTATGCGTAAGTGTGTGTAACATGTTTATGTTTGCAACTGTGTGATTGATTTCGCATTGATTTTGACAAAAAAACACAATTCTCCCGATGACCCCATTCCCATCGTGCCTGTGTTTCCACGCAGACATAACACTGTGAGGTAAACAACGAAAGAGTGATTTTGTTGAATTAATACCAAACCATAACAGCACTGTGGCAGGGGGAAAAAAAAAAAATTCTTTTTCCAATCAAATCCAGGAACAATTCTTTAAGTAAGCTCCAGATCCAGCTGATCTAGACAAAGAAAAGATGTTAAAAGGGAACAAACAAGGAGAACGTTCGGGGTCATTTAAGATCAGATATGACAGAATCCCAATGTTTTTCTCTAAAGCATCGCATTTAAAATAACGGAACAAGTGAACCAATGAATCTTTGTACTTCAGACAGCAGTCCAGTACGTGCTATGAGCTCTGAGACAATAAATCCTCCAAGACAGTTTGAAATGACTTGTTTGGGGCCTCAGCTCTAAAAAAAAAAAAGCCTAAACTCATCAAGGAAAAGTGGGTGACAGTCTTGGTTATCACCCACAGTTTTATTGCTGTATGACTGTTTGCTGGCCGTTGTGTATCTTGTGTACGGGCTCAAGCCTGTTGACTCAAAGTGTCATCACTGTGTTTAGAGGAGTGTTGATAAACATTCAATCAGACGTTCCCAAAGACCAATTCACACTTACTTCATATTTACTTTCAAACTGAATCTTCTTGTATGTTATTGCCTCCGCAAAATAAATCCTTGAGGGTGGGTGTGTCTGTGTTTGGGGGTGGGGGATGGAGGTGGGTGGGTCTTGGTTTGTTTATGATATGTTTGTGTGTGTGTGTGTGTGTGTGTGTGTGTGTGTGTGTACATTTATTCTCTGTAAATGAAAAGAGACATGTGAATAGCAGCTTCTCTCTCTGTTTATTCCTCTTTACCCAGTGGGTCAATTTTTCCTTCCTCTTCTTCATTCTAACTGGAAACAATAGTTCTTTTACTTCAAAAGGCAACACACACACACACACACACACACACAAACACACACACACACACACACACACACACACACACATCATAAAGACTGAATCTCTTAAATGACTCGTTTAATGTGTACCCAACTTTTCCAAAAGGAGCTGTCTTTCTTTTAACTCCAACATTTACACATTGGAATTAGAAATTTATAAATTGCTCTCGTAATAAACCCCTAAACTGTATGAAAACATGTACTTTGGAATATTCTGACCTTAGGTTACAGTTTCGATTTATAAGTAACAACTTTGAGTATCAGAACAACAAGCAGTCGTATAAGACAAAAACGTTGGGTCTGCTTGGAGCGGTGGAAAAATCTTCATGCGGCCGTCTGTTCGTTGACTGAAATCAAAGCCAGGTGCGGGGGACGATGGGGAGTCTGGCTGCGGCACAAACAGATTGCAGGTGGAATATCTGCGTTAGTCTACAGGAATTTACACTAGACCTACATTACCTTTCATTCTTACAGCTCTGCAAACCCTCAGCCTTTCTGTCCCCATGACACTCTGAGGTAGTTACAGTTATATATACTGAACAGACATGAGCTTATGTCACAGGTGTGGTCCAAGGGGCCATTTGTGTTCGGGTCTGAGACATTGCCTGAGGGAGGTTAATATGGAAAAAAGAGTCATATTTATTCTGGGTTAGGTATCCACACCAGGCACCAGAGCATTTCTGGTTTGAATCCCAAGTGGGGCACCAGGGGATGTTGACTTAGCAGCTTCTAAGGTCTCTGCCTTTTTTCTAACGGCTGCCGTCACGCCCTTGAAAATGGCACTTAACCCCAAAGTCCCGAGATCCCAATCTCCTCACATGAACACAACAGGTTCGAAATGGAGCAAATGTGTTCAGTAACCCTACCGTCATGAAATAAATGTCAATTTTAAATAAATTATGTAATGGCGTAAGTGTGATGACAGCACGAGTGGAAGCTACCAGTACCTCTTTATAAGGAACAGCTGTATAACCCGGAGGGATGTGGGTTTACCTCCTGGATCCGAGTACAACAACTCTGCGGACGCACCTTTGAATGGGTTATTTAACCCCAATGTTGATGGAGAGGTTAGCAACCTCCTACAATTCAAGAAAAATTGAAAAAGAAAATTGCTCTGAATTTGAGCATCAGTTAAATATAGAAATGCAGTAGTTGCGATACTGTAAAACCTGACCCATAACTGTGTCCTTATTTATTTTATTTTTTTTATCCAGAGACAGCACTCATATGTCAACCAGCTTCATATTTTTACAGAAGAGATACGGTGCTGACTTCTGGCCTTCTGAGAAGTCTTATCGCAAGCTGGAAAGCTCGTATCATAATCTTCCCATATCTCCCTCACTCCAAAACACACATTAACAAAACAGCAGTGATATCGGTAACTTGTCCAAGATCGCTTGGATAAAGCGATACTGGATTTGGATATGATTGTGTTTGCTTTGCTTTTTCACACAACATCGAAGCTTAGGTGACATCATTAAATGTGTTCAGATACAGAGTAGAGAAAACAGATGTGAAAACAGACCTTAGAAAAAAAAAAAAAAAAATAGAGATAAAACATCTGGGCAGACAGACGGATTATTCAAACGCAGACATCGGTCTTACCCACGCGTTTGAACGTTCGTGAGACGCTGTGAATTGTAGTTTAATGATTTCCACCGGGGCCAAGCTACCGGGCCAGTGTCCTTATCTGCACACAGAAACAAACGGAGGGAGAAAGAGAGAGATAGAACGATAGGAGAAAGTCACACACTGACAGAGGCGGGGGAGTGGTGACGGAGAAACGCAGATGAGACACCAGATCCCTCAGCTCTTCAGATTGTCTGCATCACTGTTGCCTAGAAGTATTCCAGCATACATTCAGAATGTGATATGATTGTTTTTACACATTGAAATCATGCGCAGAGTCACCAGTGTAAGGAGCATACACAACACTCCAGCTCATGTATGTTTCTCACATTTTGCTCCTAGAGGCCCACAGCCCTGCAAGGCCTTTGAGTGGTTAAAGCAGGAGTGATAAAGCATGGGGGGCGGGGGGGGGGGGGTCTCACAGTGTACTGAGCTGTGGTCCTCAAGGAGCAGAATTTGGACACTCTGTCCTTTTCAATTACGTTTATTACTGGTACAAACACGCTCACTCTTGAAAACCCACACAGACGTACTGAATGTCCTTCATCCTCTCAAAGGAATGTCATCGGTGTGACAAAGAGCCACTCTGGAGATTAAGATGGAGGTTTGGGCTGAGAGTAACACACGAAAACAGTGTCACTGAATCCTAACTGTCAATAGTTTTTGTGCGTTCATCAGCCATTCAGACGCATCCATTAGGAATCAAGAGATAGTGCTGTAGGCCTGTGGTGATTGTAGAGTCAAACATAGCATGTATGTGCGTTTGTAAGGAGAATGTGTCTAGATTTGTGGGTGATGTGTGTGTGTGTGTCTGTGAGTGCATGCATGTGTGTGTGTGTGTGTGTGTGGGGGGGGGGGGGGGGTGAGTGGGTGGGGTGGAATGTATGATAGATCAGCAATGCCCAAAATCCAGTTATCCAGTTCTTTAGCACCACAATCCAGCTGGTTCTCATCTTAGCCAACCACTGTGGTTTCCACTTAGTTATTGTCACGGCCCTCTGGGCTTTGCCCCTTTTCCCCAGGCCATGGCTTTGTTTCTCTTTTGTGCGTGTTCCCTTGGAGGCCATGCTGATGGTGTGGCAGGAGGCAATCAGCCCAATTGGGTACGCCCGGCGCGCAGTTGTACCCGAGATTAAAAGCTCCGCCCCTCCACCTCTGCCCTCCCCTCTTCTCCTTTCTTTTCTTGTCGTTTGTCTGCTTTAGGTTGCCCGGGGTGGACGGTGTTCATTTTGGAGGCGGCTTGTCGGGCCGACGTCGCGTTTTTTTTTTTTTTTTCCTGAACCTCGGTGGCTCACGTTTGTTTTCTTTTTGCGTTGGTTAAATCAATAATATTCGCTAAAACCTTACTCCTCGTTCTCTCCCCCGCTTTTTATGTTGCGCTCACCCTGTGGGCGTAACAGTTATAGAGTACGCATACCTGTTTTGCCCAAGCAAAAATTAGCCTCCAAGTTAGAATGTGAGATGGCACACAGGTTATGCAGAAGTAAGTGACATCACCGTGACATCACCGTGACATCACCATGGTCACTGGTCACAGCAACACCATTAGCAGCGTCACGCATCGCAAAGAACTGTGATCTGGCTGTGTTACGTGAGCGTCAGCTTGGCAGGGTGCCTCCTCTTTGTGCTTAATTGACTACTAGTATGGATGGGGCGCCTGTGCACTTGTGTGTGAATCTAGAGGAGGTAGTGCGGGTTTAAGTATTTCCATGGTGACGTCTGTAAACCGGACAGGTGAAAAGAAGGAATGACTGACTTTGTACATATTGTTGATTCTTCATCCTCTTTGACTGATGCTGGTGTCATACCATGGTGGAAATTGGTGATGATCCAATGTGACTGCTTCAAACTGGGCGAAACAGGGTAAAAAAAAAAAAAGAGGTAATATCGAAAAGTTGCAGGACCTTCAGAACTGCGTCTGGGTGTCATTTAAATGTCAGAATAGGATTTCAGTACAAACAGTAGAAACTTGTTTGGGCTGAATGATGTATGAGGCGTTTCATTTTCCACTCTGTTTGTGGAAAACAAGTGGGGACTCAATGTCTGGTAAGCCCCCCCCCCTTCCCACCCCCCCAAAAAGTAAAAATAACAAATAAAAAAAAGGGCTTTTCCTCATCTTTGGCTAATATATTGAAAACAAATCGGGACTCAATGTCCGATAACCCCCCCCCCCCCCCCCCCAAAAAAAAAAGAAAGAAAGAAAGAAAGAAATTAAATAAAAAATTGCTTTTCCTCATCTTTGGCAAATATATCGATACTATTCCTTTTTTAGGACAAAAATAACACATCTTGAAAAGCTATTTGGCATCAGGAGAAGCATACATGGAAAAAAAAATTTTTTTTTTTTTTTGAAAAATTGGTCTTTGCTGCTCCACAACATGTTTCCAGAGAAATATACAGCATAATGACTTATTAATAACCATGCATTAAACTACATCCTGTGCTAAAGCAGAGGAAAATGGCGTAACAGAACAGGTTCTCTCTCCCAGCTGTATCTCTCCCAGACAGAGAAAGGTCATCACTCAAAGGCAAACACAAATACACCCCACACGGGGACCACAAATGAACGCAAAACATTGGCCAAACACATAGACACTTATACAGAAACAAGCACTGAACAGGAGTCAGTGGCCAAACACAGACACAGAGACACACAGAGAGACACGTAAGCTAAAACATACACACAAACATACACACACACGCACACACACACACGCACACACACACACACACACACACACTGTATGCCGGGACCAGCAATAAAAAGGGAAAACTACAAGATACGGACAAAAATTTCCACTCAAGATTTATCAGCCTGTTTGGGATGTTAGATAGAATTCCCATCACATACTCCTGTGTCATCTGCAAGGACAACAAAGCCTTCCCAAACAGAGTAGGCCTCACCAAATGTCCAAAACAGACTGGCTCTCACCATATAGCCAGACCGAGCAATTCCGAAGGATTTATTATGGGTACAACCCATCATTACACGGTCAATACGAATTCTCTGTTTCTGGCAACACTTCAATGGGACCAATGCATAAGTAGCAATGAGTTCCAATAGTATTTCTTTACATGAGCAAACATACTTACCAGTTCATTAGTATTCCATTTCCCAGCAGTTAACAGATACTTAATTAGTTCATAAACTGTAGTAAAAGTAGTAATAACAGTAGTAATAACAATAACTAATAATACCTATACTAATATACTACCTGTTATCAGGAAACTCAGTGACTAATTGCTAAATACTTAATCCATTACTATGTGGTAACTAAGATTTAATTAATAACTAACTAATACATTAATTATGGGCAAGCAATAGTGTATGAGTAGCATAATTAACTGTTGGTAAACATGTCGTGCACACCCATTTAACCATAACACTCACAATTACTTCTAATGGATGTAGATACCTCCCTCCTTTCCCGTGCTTGACTAATTTAGTGAATAAAATTACTTGCCATCTAAAAAAAAGGAATTTATAAATGCTGGGGGAGTGACTCTAAAGATGCACTTATGTGCACATACGCACATGCACACACACACACACACACACACGTATACACACACGCACATACTCACGTACTTCTTTTATCTTTGGTCTCTGATCTTATTTGGGGAACTAACTTGAGTTACTCTGACAGTTTTACTGAGATCTCTATATAACCCCCAGTAACCCTCCAGAGAAGAGACGGCTCTAAGAATGGACTACTGCTGTAGAACTAGTCCGGTGTCTTTTCAAAGGGAGCCTAGCCTGCTTTAGGGATCATCGCTTTCTAACCTGATGCAAATGTGCACTGCTAAATACACACAAAACTTGACCTACAGTGGAGAACAATGTCTCCACGACAGAGGAAATCCATAATGCCAAATAAGGAAAGGAGAGCATTAAAAAGACAGGGAGATTACAGATCAAATGCAAGAGACAGAAGACAGAGAGAGGAAGAGAGGAGAGAGAGAGAGAGAGAGAGAGAGAGAGAGAGAGAAGAGAGAGAATATGAGGCAGAAGAGAAAGGGAATGAGAGGGGGAACCAAGGAAGCATCTAGCAAATATAAGCAGAGAAAAAGACCAAAACCCAGAGAAGATAGAAAAACAATGAAAGAGAGAGACAGAAAGATTTAGTGACATATTGTGAGGATATTTTTAATGCCCTTTTCTTCTGACTGAAGAACCATTGGAGCATCTGTTTCTGTCTAAGGCACGGTGCATGGAAAATCCCCTGGCAGAAAGACAGACCGACACACACGCACATACACACACGCACATGTACACAAACACACACACACACACACATACACACACACACACACACACACACACACATTTTTTTCACGCATTTGCAAACACAGGGGGTTGCAAGGTTCTTCTCCTGCTTGTAGGCTGTCTATCCAAAAAGCCAGCGTTTACCATTAGCCAGCACTCCGGAAAACATTTAACATGGCAAGCTGTGTCTGGGCAGCTGACTGAAGACAAGACATTTAATCCTTAACTGGAGAAGAGGCGAAGTCCTAAACTTGGTGGTTTGATCTAACTGCAAAAATTCCTTAAAGTTTCCTTTTCTATGTGTTTCTCTATCTAAATTTCCACACATACACACACACACAACCACACACACACAGCACCCCTTTTCCCAACTGCAAACACACACACACGCGTGCGCGCACACACACACACACACACGCACACACACACACACACACACAGTTGGAAATGGGCCGAACAAAATTCTAAATGCTGCTCCAGTGCTGTAGTGGTCGTTCCATTAGGATATCTGACTTTGAGTTAGGGTTGGCCCTGTACTTCTCCAAGACTACTCTCATAAGATTACTGTGGACCAAAGCCATGACTCCTCACATTACACATGCTGCCTACACACACATATACATAGCCTACAAACTCACATTATATGCACGCACAGATGTACATACAATGCATCTACACTGGCAAACAACCCAAACTAATTATACACAAATACCTCAAACCACTTATACCCACACTACATACAGACACAAACAGACACACTGCACAGACACACAGAAAATACACAAAGGTACACACTCCGACACACACACACACACACACACACACTGCCTACCTACACCCCAACAGCTACAATGCCAGATTATTACGCTGAGATCAGGCAGGAAACAGGAAACAGGAGCTACAAAAGAGAATTTGGAATATGTTTTTGGTCTTTTATTGTACAATAATAGTTTGCAGATTTTTTTTTCTTCATGGTTGGTGTACTTTATCTGTACGCAATCCAAAAAACTGCTGATTTTTTCGTACCCAACCTGCAATTTTTTTTTAAATCGTAAAAATAATTTTCATTGACGGCAAAGAAAAACAGCATGTCCTCCATTTACAGTTTTGAACTATTCCTGAACCCAGATTCTTCTCGCCCCTTCAAACTTTATTTGCTCTTGACCACTAGTCTTCCTCACTCACATTCCACAAGATTCCATTTTTCCTAATGTCACTTTGTTTCAATAGTCAGTTTGTCAAAACAGTTGCTCGTTACAGGGGACATTTTTAAACAGGTCTCACTCAGCTCCACTGACTGGGTGGCTTCAGTTTCACAACAACTGTTGGGACCCCGCTGGGGCTCCTGTTCTCTGGCCTCTCTATTGGCTCTCTCCTCCATTCCAACACATTTCTGCTCTCCCTCACTAGCTGTTCAGAACCACCCTGAGGGGCAGGCTGTTGAGAGTGTGTATGACAGGTATAAGGAGCAGGGAGAGATGTCCGTCCGTTTTTTCCATGCCGTAATTGCTCCGGAGAGCTGTTTGGAGCGCTTCCAGAAATCTGACCAAAAGGCTTTTCCAAGTTTTGATTTGGTCTGACAATTATATATTTATAATTACTGTCAGATTTCCTGGAAAAGAGAAGGGCAATCTTACAGACAAATGAAAAGAGTCAAAGGAGGAGGAGATGGAAAACAGAGGAAAACATCGAGGAAAGACAAAGAAGGAGATGGAGGGAACATTTTTGCCCCTCTTTTTCTCTCTCTCTCTCGCTTGAAATCCAAACTTATTTTCCTTTATCTTTCGTCACTTTGAGTGTTTCTGTTGCCTACTGAAGACAGCTCCGAGTTCTCAAACCATCTGAAGTTATGTGAATTAGTGTTTAAAGTTAAAGCATTTTTTTTTTTTTTGAAAAAGCCAAAGTAAGTCTTTTTCTCCCTGTCTAAAACCTTCAGACAAACAACATTTTCCCTCAAATAAATACAAGATCTGTCTTCTATCTGACCGCCAACATGCATGTTTTTCTATATATGTTCTATATTTTTAGCTCTTGGGAGCTTTACCTTATGCAGAATCTTTCTGAAAATGAGAAAAAGCAGCAATCTGTTTGTCTGCAGCAGAACAGTGCCAAGTTTCTCAAAGAGGCTGAAGGAAAATGGAATAATTTCAAATAATATCAAAACAGACAAAGCTCCGGCCAGCTATGGATTTTACAATTAATTTAAGACATGAAATCTGTGTCCAAAATCCACACCCTCCGTACTTGTTTTGTCTCAAACTCAAATGCCTAACCTCAAGACCACTCAACTCTACGTCTAAGGATTTTCCAGCCTTCCTTTACGCGGGAATCAGGTGTGAAGACACAGCAGCCGGACAATTGTGTTAATTATTGGATAACTAAATTTAGATTCCACAACCAGAGTTGAAAACACTTAGTTGATATAATGCCTTTTTCTCTCTGTAAATTCACACTTGTTTTTCTAACCAGTTCCCATGTAATAAACCAGCAGTCCTGTCAGATTGGAATGCGTCGCCTTGTTGCTTGGCAACCTGTTTTGAAGTTCTTGTTTTCACTAGCAGAGCTCTTCACGGAGGCGAGAGAGTTCCACCATCTCTGCGGCTTTATGAGAACTTGTTGTTCTCTCCTCTGACAGAGTCTGAGGATGACGTCCACACAGGTTGGATATAGATCTTGTCCTATCTGCCCATCACTGTCTGCTCAGTGTGGATTGCTGAATTTTGCAGCATTGATCCAAGTATAATATCTGTGATGTTAAAATCTCTCCATGACTGTGGAGTCATATATTCCTCCACCCCCCCCCAAAAAAACCTCTCCAACTTCATTAAGTTCGTTAAGTTGGTTACACATATGCAGATGAAAAAAAAATTATAGAGAAATTTCTCAACAGAATGTTGCCAGTTTGCTTTTAAAACAACTGGATAAAAAAACCTAATATTGTAACTGAATGGACGACCAAGGGACTTGGTAAGTATGTGACAATAGTTTCAGCCATAGCTTAAATAGCCAGGATACACTCTCATGTGTAGCAGGTAGCTCACCATAGGGTTACTGACTGGCAACCAAAGGGTTGTTGGTTCCAATCTTGAAGTACATACTAAGTAAAGCATGCCAACCAGCTGCGGTCTTCTCCTAAGACATCTTTCCAAAAGTTTCATTCTCATTCTCAGTGCAACCACCATGTGTAACTAAAAGACCAAAAAAAAAAAAGCAAAAATATGGGATACGCTCAGATCTTGGTTCAAAAGCTGGTGGTTGCACATGTAATAAGATTTAACCTGTCAAGAGTGTTGCCAGGAGTACCCCCCACCCAGCAATGACCTCGTGAACAGTTTGAGTTTTTAGCTCATTTGCTGCGCACTTCTGATTCCGTGCCCGAAGGGTGTCAGTTTGAAACCGACTCAAAGCAAGTCCGGCACACAAATACGGGAATAGGTTTCTGAACTCCCTAACAATGCCAGAGTACCTGGATTTTTTTTTTTTTTTCTATGCTCCAAATCTGATATGTATAAGGGAATTGCAGGTTGGTTGTTCTTGATCAAAATATTATGAACATAATCATAAGGCCCAAGCCTTAAGTAGCCTGCCAACAGATTCAGAAAAACAGATGTGTTAAAAAGAAAACGAGCTCGACCTCCTCTGACAGACGCCTTTCAAACGGTGCTGGCTCTACCACTAAAGTGAATCATGCTGATTTTCCTGCTAATTGGGGTTTGATTTCACATACATATCTGGCATCCTCAGAACCACCGTAACGGCAGTGATCCAATCTCTTCTCTTTGATCACTTCCACAGGTGGTTCTGCTCTCGTGCTCCACCTCTCTTTCTCTCTCTCTCTGTCTCTCTCTCTCTTTCCTCTGCCACTGCAGGCTGGACTTGCTGTGTGTGTTTTTCTCCTCTGCAGGGATAAAAGCCCTGAACACGTGTGAGTTTTATGAGGAGGGGATCTGCGATTCTCCGTCAAGAAGAGCAAAAATCCACTCTACTGTCCTCTTGCTATTTCCATGCCTATATACACACCTAAGTGCGCAATGAATATGCTCCGAACACAAGTGAGTTTTATGAGGAGATCGGCTGCTCTCTGTCAAAGGAAACAAAGTCCATTCTGCACTCTTCTTGCTACTTCCATGTATATAGAGACCTGAGCGTGTGACAAATATGCTCCTGTTAATTTTCCAGTGTCAAGTTTCTTAGAGGTGCTCAAATTTCATTGGAGATCAATTTTACATTCACGCTCTCCTGAATGTTACATTTAGACCACTTATGAGAGTATGCTGTTGTTGAGTTCTGTCGTAATTGCCCTGACACTGGTGAGTGTGGAACATATACAGTAAATGCTAAAAAGTGTTTAAATGATTAAAAATTCGATAATCCAAGATTAATTTAACACAGGAGAATTGACTATATACTAGAATTTACCATTCACTATCACGGGAGCTGAGCATAAAGGAGTGGAATGAAACATTGCCTGAGGTTTAGGTGAGCCAGAACAGAAAAATCAAAGAACACCAATTATATTGACACTGGTAACAGATTTGAAGAAGAATGCGTTTTCGCCTTGCGTCCTTTGCCAACCACATAATCCTCACTCCCCGATTTCATTCAACAAGATCACACACCTGTAGCATTTAGAATTGTCACAGTCATTTTGAAGTCTTAAAGTATGTTTGACTCTTCTGCAAATTTGTCATTTAGTACTTCTGTTTTTCATTCTGGCATTTGCGTAAAATTAATATTGCAAAGTTTGACACTTCTTTAAAAGTGGGTCAAGCCATTGCAGGTTTATGTGTATGCGGGATCACCATGGCAACGGGGTCTAGTCAAACGTGACACAGAAGGGTGACTGTCAGCAGTACATGTCTGGCCTAAACAATTTGCTTTCTTCTGCAACTTGTTCTTTTTTTTTTTTTTTTTTTCGAACACACCCTCCCCTTCTTTTCATCCATCCTGTAAGACTCATCCAGTCACAGTTTTGGTGTCCAAACCCCTAATCATTCCAATACTCGTGATTAAATCCAGTGAGGTTATCTTTTGAAAAAATCTGTATGGTGTAATTGACTGGGATGAAAAATAGACTGATAGCCAAAGGAAGTGAGACAAAGAGACTCTGTTATTGTTAACACTCAGCTGAGTAGTGCTCAGTAAGGTGCCATATGTCACACCCCAGTTCTCTTGTTCCCCCTCTAGTGGTTAGTTTTGGTTAAAGTGCAACGTCACGCTGGTGCACATACCAACAGTACGTTGGTTTCTCTGTCTGCCTGAAATCCTGAATCTGTGTTCTTGAAGTTCCTTGAAGTCTTTTGTTATGTTTGAAGTAAATAAATTGAAAACTGACCTGCACCTGCATCCAGTCTCTCTAACCCAGCGTGACAGAATTCCACACCACTTCATGGATGCAGCAGGGCAGTACCGGTTTGACCAGCCACCAGAGGGGTATGATGGATCCCCACAGAGGTGCAGGGACTACTACGGTGCTCTGTATACTTCACATATGAGGGGCTCCATGGTGACAGTAACAGGATGGCAGTCTTTATCAGTCTCCTGAAGGGACAAGCAGTCATATGGGCAGCTAACTAGTGGAAGCATGAGGGAGGCACTCTCAGTACACCATTTATCTTCCCTAAGGCCTCCTATGACGAACTCATCACCCAGCTCTATGCCACCTTTGACTCCCTGCTAGAGGCGACAGTGGGGAAGTCAAGGTGGACGGGTCAAGGTGCTCCACCTGCCACCTCAGTGCTACAGGTCACCGTTCCCTCCAGCCCGGCAGTTCCAGAACCAGACCCAGCTCCTGCTCATGTCCGGCTGAGGGTTCCAACGGCAGCAGGGACATGAGCTCTGGATGTGGATGTGTCAAGGCCCTCTCTCATTGCTAGGACTCCACACCCGAACTTGTGGGGAAATTTCTTGCGGTGGGGCCCCCAGCTCTTAATCCAGTCACCACGGGGACAGTGGCGCTAGATCCAGCCACTGCAGAGGCTGTGCCGGCCTCTGGGTCTCCTGCTCCAGTTCCTGGTCCTGTTCCTGTTCCTGTCACCGCAGAGGCCATGCTCGCCTCTGGGTCTCCAGTTCCTGGTCCTGTCACTGGTCAAGTTCCCGTTCCTGTTGCTTCGGACGCTCCTCCCTTGGCTCCAGTTCCCCGCTCTGGTCGCCCCAGGGGCCTCTCCTTTTGCTCCAGTTCCCGCTCCGGTCGCAACGGAGGCCCCTCCCTTGGCTCCTTTTCCTGCTCCCATAGCCTTGAAGGCCCCTCCCTCAGCTCCCGGTCCACTACCAGAGCCTCTGGACCACCCAACTCCGTCTCCCGGTCTGCCACCAGAGCCTCCGGACCGCCCTGCTCTGTGTCCCAGTCTGCCACCAGAGCCTCCAGACCGCCCTGCTCTGTGTCTTGTTCCACTCTCTGTGTCCATCAGTGTCCTGAGTCTCCTGGTCCACCCCAGGTGTCTGTCGGTGTCATCCCTGAGTCTCCTGGTCTTCTTGGCTTCCTGGTTTCCCCAAGATGTTCCACGGCAAGAGCCGCACATTAGGTGGGGTTGCTGTCACGCCCCGGTCCTCTCCTTCCCCCTCTAGAGGTTAGTTTTGTCTGTTATTTCATGGTTCCTTCGTTCATCTCGTTAATTGATTCATTGGTTCCACCTGTCTTCAGTTAGTTCAGCCGTGTTTAGCGGTGTATAAATCCTCCTAGTTTTCCTCTCATCCCTTGAGTAGACTTGTTCGCATCGGTTTCTCTGTCTGCCTGAAATCCTGAATCTGCCTGTTGTAAGTTCCTTGAAGTCTTTTGTTTTGTTTGAAGTAAATAAACTGAAAACTGACCTGCACCTGCATCCAGTCTCTCTAACCCAGCATGACACCATATGACATGCCAGTGAAATTTCCAATGTCCCCATTTCACTCTACTCTTCAACATTTCTGTCCCTACTACTTAAACCAGTAACACATTTACTAAGTTAACAACATCCAATTCACGTTTCAGATTTCAGTTATAGGTGAATTAACTGTTTAGACTGAAAAACTAACCCACCCTGACCTTGAATTACAAAAAAGGGTGGCTTTATTTATTTATTTATTTATTTTTGGATACCAGGTGGCACAAAGAAATGGGGTGGGGGGGGCGGTTTTGGATCAAAGACCTCTTGTTCTCATTATGTAGAGAAATGACTTGAGAGAAATGAGTGAGTTTCAAGCAGCGTAAAGGAGCCCAAGCATGAGACAACAATGCTGCTGTAAAAAAGCTGCATTAAAATGCATCAAATCAACAATGGGATTGTGTCAGAGAGCTGTTTAACAACATCAGAATCTGGATTTCCATCAGCCCTGCTGTGAATAGGTCTTGGGACAGACATTGATGATGGAAAGTCACCATTGCCTGGGTACACACGTCTGGGCAGCAAATTCACCAGCATTCACTTAAGTCTAGAAGTGAATTCTTTCTGACTCGCCATTTATATAATCCACCTTTGCCGCAGCAATTGCAACCAGCAACTGCAAGCACTCACGATTTATGCTTGTAACACTTAAGATCTTAAAAGGATTTTAAAAGAACTATAATTAAATCTGGTGCTGGATAATAAACACTCACAGATTTTCCTTGTGTCACAGAGAAAGACATTATCCTGTTTTGAGAAAGCTAGGTTTGCTTTCATCTGAAAGTCCCAACTTGCTGCCTGTAAAGGACATACAGAAAGAACTTGGATTGCCAGAGATATTTTGGAACTGACTTGGAAACTGAGCTGGAATGGAAGCCCATTTTACAAAATGCACATTTTCCACTTGATCTCCATTTCCTGTATGAAAGGATAGTTCCAATAAAAGCAGTAGACAGGCAGAGACAGAGAAATATATTTTGGTCTTCTCATGTTTCTACTTCGCTTTAAGCTTAGAGAAAACTTTAAAATCAGCATCACCAAAGTGAATGATTAGAAACAGATCATTCAACTTGGCATTAGGGGCTTCTGATGCAAAACCACACAGACAGAAACACAAATACATACACACAGCAAGAAACCAGTTGCAGTTCCAGCAGGTGAAAGGTAAGAGGCATCTGAGAGAGGGTAGAAAGAGAGACAGAGAGAGAGAGAGAGAGAGAGAAAGCAAGGGAGATTTGAGAGAAGAATATTCAGACCTCAGTGTCGCATCATAATAAAGGTTTGTATGGTCAGTAGGTTTATTAGTGGTGCATCAATTGACGAATGACTTCATGATTTTAAAAGAATGTTCATTACAATGTGAAAACCATTGTTTGATTTATTAAGCATATAATTAGCGATGATTTTGACAGAGAAGACAAATGTCTGTACGTCTACGTCTGTTTAGGGTGCATGTGTGTGTGTGTGTGTGTGTGTGTGTGTGTGTGTTGTGATGGGAGTCCATCTGGCAGCTCACTCCTTCTTGTCTTCCTGTCATAAGAACAAGAAAGTGCTCAGCTCAGAACTCTCAGATCCAGCACAGATGTTTTCTCTGGAAAGAGAGAGAGAGAGAGATGGAGAGAGAGGGAGAGAGAGAGAGAGAGAGAGAGAGAGAGAGAGAGAGAGAAAGAGAGAGAGAGAGAGGGAGAGAGAGAGAGAGAGAGAGAGAGAGAGAGAGAGGGAGAGAGAGAGAGAGAGAGAGAGAGAGAGAGATGCAATTCAAAAACACCCATAAATACGTAGAGGCTGAGATTTTAGACAGACAGACAGGCAGAGAGAGACAGACAGAGATGAATAGAGAGAGAACTGGTCTTTCAGGGAAAGGTAGTGTCTCTTAGAGGTAGACTGATGGAGTCATGGGGAAGGTTGATTAATGGATGTTGATATTTTCCTGCTCTCCATCCAAAGAATTTACAGAGAAACACCAATCTGACTGCAACAGTCTCTTTACTTTATGAGCTGGTGAAAGGAGCCTAACTCTGGCACACTGAATTTAAAAGAAGGAAAGTAGGCTACAGGAAGACCTGCCATCATCTCACAAAGTGCCAGGGGCAGGGGAAGGGGCGCTGGCTGGGTAGAATTTAGGGACAAAACAATTGTCATATCAACTGAATCCAAAACCTATATCTAAAACATGTGTATTTGGAGATTTTGAAGGCCTCAATAAGGTCTAGGGAATATTTGAGTGTATCATCCATGTTTCTGATCACACACACAAACACACCGCAGAGCATGTGTGAGGGGAACAGATGGTAAATGGCAACAAAAGGCCTTTAGAGGAGCAGACAGACATTTTTTTTTACTTATAGCATTTGTCAATAGGGACACAACTGATCGAAGAATACCACTTCTCACTCACACTTTAAGTCAGACAGCTAAGGATGAAGTCAGTAAACATTTCCAGAGAAAGTGCCATGATGTGTTAGGGAGGGAGGATTTGATAAAGCTTGGTAACGAGGTTTATGGCTGTGTCTGGGATGCCCAGCACTGAGGGTGTAAGCACTGAGGATGTACTGACATAACTGCACCAAAAGGATTTTTGTGACCAGACCGGAAAGAAAAATTACAGTTCATTGAAACAACAGCAGGCGCTCGATCTCAGCTCGTGTAGGAAGCTTGTTATGGACGAGGAAGTAAAGACTGTCTCTATGTTTTTTTTTTTCCCTCTATCCCACAGAGAGAATCTGTGGATCAAAAGGTTCTCATTGGTCCCTGAAGTGCATCTTTGGGAAAAAGAGAAAAGACTGTCCACTGTTATAATGCGTTTGCCCTTCACAGCTGCACCAACAAGTACTATTGAGTTAACAAAGAAGATGTACACATCATAGGAAGTGTTTTGTGTCCAACAGTGCCTCTTTTCAACCCTTTTTTTTTTTTTGATGGAAATAAAATAAACGTGTTGTATTTCCGTATACAATAGAGTGGCAGAAAACTAAAAACCTTTACTAGCCCTCCAAAGTCAATGACAGCATAAAATCAAACTTCACATTTTCAACTCTAATGAAACTCCTCAAATAGATTTATCAACCTGCACACAACAGAACAAGAAATTATGAAAGCGCACGCACCACAAACCCAAAACACTGGTTAGGAAGAATTACTTCCTTTAGAATACAGGGTTGGAACTGGTGGGTCTGATTGCCTTATTGGCTGTAATTATTGACAGAGATCTGGCCTTGCTGACCATGCCAGAAGAAGCTGGAAACAATTTGGTTAGTTGCTGTCAAGTCATTCTTTAAAAGGAACGCTTTTAGAGAAGTCTTTCTTCTCAGAACAAGTGAAAAACAAGGTAATGGTTTTGCCTGGGGGTTTATCAGAGCTTGCCTTGGGTCCCTTTCATTCGTGAGTGCGTGGAAATGGATTGTTGAGGTTGGACAGTGTCTACGGTAGCTGTGCTGGGGTTCAGCTGAGGAGCCCCTTCAGAGTTTACTTATTCAAGGATACGAAGAGCATTTCTCTCTCCGCGTCCACGATGCTCAGAACAATGGCAAAAATACCAGGCGGACAAACCGCGAAGCCGTCGGCCAGGTAACTTGAGCTTAGAGTCAAGATCGTCCAATAGGAATACTCCTTAGCCGTTCTCCTACTGGACAGATTTGCTTTGGTTCAAGTTCACTGGCCGATTCGGAAACCCTGCTATGTGGAATGCATCCTTGAGTAGTCTCTGGAGTCCCACTGAAGCCCCCTATTTACCAACAACTGCTACAGTTATTGCATAAGATTTGAAAAAAAAAATCTATATAAATAAATAAATAAAAGATTACTGTGGACTACTAATAAAACTAACGAAAAACACACACAGACTCGCCATCTGTTCTAGAACCTTGCTCAGTCTTTCTTTAGCTCTGAATAAAGAGCTTGACTGATGTTTTTAAAATGAACTTAACATTCTGTCCATTCACCCAAATGATTTGTATGCTAAAGACTGAGAAACAGGCAAAATACTCAATGCATCCAGCAGCTGTGGTGGTCAGAATACAAACATTAGAGAAACAGCGAACTCTACTGGTCACAGCATGAAGAGCATGAGGTTAGACCAGGATGTGAATTTAGTGCTAGAATAGCGTCTAGTTCATTAACTGTGACAGAAGACAATGAAAGCATAACATCCTGAACCAAAGCATTAACCCCCACATCCACATGTCACTAACATCTCGGCTGCCGTATCTGCTTTTGCTGCACCTTTTCATTCAATCATTTTATCAAATGAAGAAAACAAGAGACAGTGATAGTTCAAATCAACTTTTAATTAAATACACAGAAAACTAGCACTGATAAGCTTATTTCACCACAATACATCTGCACATTTTTTGTGGGTCGACAGTGTTATTAAAGTGGACATTATGGTGAAACCACTCCTTTTTTTTTTGCCCATACGGGCCACTGTGGGATCCGGTAGTTGCAGCATGAATGAAAAGGTGTGCGTTCTGAAGATACTGGAGGCGTAGTTCTTTTGTTTGTTTTGGTTTTTTTTTTTTTAGAGAGGGGGTTTGCCTCTACTTCTTGGCAGCCTGAAGACGCTCGCTCACATTCTCCCAGTTGACGACGTTCCAGATAGCTTTGACGTAGTCTGGTCTCACGTTTTTATACTGCAGATAATAAGCGTGCTCCCAAACATCAATCCCAAGCAAGGGGATCAGACCTTCATGACAGAGGAGGGAAAAACGCATTACTTTTTGTATAAAAATCAACAAATAACCTTATGACACACAATGGCAAGGTTTACAACATTTCACCATCGTTATTAAGAATACTTCTACGAACGCTAAATACTGTTATTATTGTTGTTGCTACTGTTGTTTCTGCGAGTACCACTAGCATTTTTTCTTCCTTGCTAAAAGAATTATCGCATTTTCACATCTCGAATTTTGTTTCGCGGAAGTAAAAAAAAAAAAAAAAAAGATGCCCGCTGTGCCGTGTTTACCGGTGGTGCCCTGCAGGGGGTCCTGGTTGGCACAGGAAGCAATCCTAAGTCGGCCACTCTCCTTTTCAAAGCCAAGCCAACCCCAGCCTGATCCCTGGACTGCTACCGTGGCCGCAGTCAGCTTCTCCTTCATCTTCTGGAAGGATCCAAAATCACGTTTAATGGCCTCCAACAGCTCACCTGGAAACAATACAAACACACATTCTTTTCTGTGCTGCTCTCAAATTATGCAAGTACCAATCACTTCAAAACGGGCTAAGAAATACCACTGTATTCACCGAGGTGCTCCAGGAGTAAAAACGCACATGCTTGACAAAGTTTTGGATTTAAGGAACTGACAGTCTATTTACTTTTCAGTATTCTAAACACAAAAAAGGGCAACATTTTTAAAGCCACTAAACCTAAACTAGTCTATCATATGATTTCAAATGAAGAGCTGTCTGTTTTCTGTGGCATGCAACTAATGTCTCAAGTGAAATATTTGTCACAAATACTGAGTATCCTTTAATTTAGATGGTATGATGAACCATATTCACACAACACAGCCTTATACTGGCCTGAGTACAGTAATGATGGTAAAGAAAGGGAACAATACCCTCTGCCCAGTCCCCCCCTTACCCTGCGGCTCTCCTCCGCCATTTGGGGACAGGTTTGTCCAGAAAATAGTGTGGTTGATGTGTCCACCACCATTAAACTTCAGTGCACCTTGAAGAGCCACCTGTGCCGTCACATCACCTGTGTTACCAAACATAGCAGAGACTGACTCATTTCAAATCAAACAGCTTCACACGTCTAATGCTCAAAATGCGTTTCACTGAAAAAGTTTCACTGAGTTTAGTGTAGTGCAAATGTTGAGAAAGGCTCTATGCGATGAGATCTGAATCACATTATGAATCCTTTATTTTGTCTGAAGTTACTGGTCAGGATGATGTAATCATATCAGATTGAAATCTGCTCAATTATCATTATCACTCTACTGAATTGTTGCACTAATACACAGATGCCTGCTGGCTCACCCTTTGTCAAAGCCTCCTGGTATTTCTCCTCTGTGACGTTGAGGTTGTTAACATATGTTGCGTGGTGCTTGCTGTGGTGCAGTTGCATAATTTCAGCACAGATGTGTGGTTCGAGTGCTCCGTAGTCGTACGTTAGGTCTGGGAGAGTGTGTTTCCGTCGGGCGGCCACCGCCCCCAGGATCGGGTTCAGGGCGGTAGCACACCTGAAATGTTTATGCAATTTGATAGAAAAACCACAAAACTGTGATGTAAGGAATACAGTGAACATAAACAATGTGTTTTTTCGCTTGTCTAATTTATACTAAAGCTGATACTTATCATGTGCGTCTAGCTTTAACAACTGCTTTTATATCCACCATAGCTCATAACACTAAAATCGAGCCGTAGACGAAAGAAAACACATAAACTACATGTCCTGCCAAGCAAAAGTTGAACGACTGTCGTAAGGAAGTTTATAATCGGTGCTGTTGGCCTAATGTCTATGAAATTGCATCACGACATGGATTAACGCAGGAGAGTTCAAATGAGGTTACTGCAAAAGCTAACGATGTAATGTAATATGACATTATATGAGAACCTATTCGATTACTGTAACAAAAACGAAGATCTCAGATTTCCAAGTCTTAATTTCAACTGACTTGGCTAACTCCGTGACAGATAAGTGAACTTCTGAGCGATCAGTTCCATTAGTAGCTTGCTGGAAACCAACCATGCCGTTGTAACACGCAGAAACTGGCATGGATATGCACTTTCTATCTACCGACAGCCATGCAGTCAGGCTAATGAATTAGAGCGTAATCTGACTATGTACTGTCTAATAAGGAAGAAATAGAAGGTGCGCCATTCAGTCTCTCATGACTACCAGCTAGCTAGCCATTTGTTGCTAAGACTAACGTTTATGCTATATTAAATAGTTCAAAATACTTCAGCTCGTCCTATTCTGAATTAAATACAGTTACCTGCGGACATGGCCAACTCTGCTCAGCATGTTCTCGCTGCAGAGTCACACATAGGCATACACACAGTCAGACGAACACAGTAGTCAGTGTTTGCAGACCGAGACAAACTGCCCTTGAAATTTCAACTTGAGCACATACCATTACAGAGCTCTGGGTATATTTTCGAAGAAAGCGTCGACGTTTCTTTTTCATATGCAATCCTCAGATTATGAGAAATCTATTTATATTGCAAGTAAGTATTTACTCTGTAATATAGGCAATTGTATTCGCACACATTGCATTAGCTGTCAGTCAAAATCGAAACGTTTAACAATTTCTCTCCCTTCTGTTGTATGGTATGACCCACACGGCCTTGCTAGCATGCTTGTTATTATCCTGCTGGCTATGCCAAGGTTGTGGCCATGCGTTAGTTCTTTAACCCTCGTGATGCCTTAAAAACGAGAAGCAGCTAATGTGTACTTTAAACGAAAGGGATTTGTATAAGATTTTCTATTTCAACGAGTATAAATTTGTTCAGATATTTCTCCAGCATAGACTCTGGAATTATATTCTGACTATACTGTCATTAGCTGTGATTAAACTGTGAATGTGGACAAGAACGTGGCTGATTGTTCTTTGGCTCGAGCGATTTCTGTAAACCTTGCAAAGTTTAGTAAATGATATAAACTTTGCTCTTATTGAGTACGAAATATATGGACAATTTTGTCAGTTTGGTAAATTGACTGAAGCTGACCACAGTAACTACGGCTCCAGTGAAATAAACGTCACTGTGTAACGGCATCGATAATATGAAGAAAAAACATAGGAAGCATCATATAAGCCAGTAAAAAGAAGATCCCTCATATGACTTGTGTGGCAGGCAACTAAGATGCGCGAAATTGTGTTAAAAAGAATGTCGTGCTAAGATTTTTTCATACAAACAGCTATTCATAAAAAAATTAATCTTTCTTGGGATTAATAATCATCCTTGATATGCAAACTACTAGTTTATAAATCCACTTCATTTTCATACACTGGGCGTTTCTTTGAATAAAACAAATTTAAACAAAGTTGACTCCAGCGTCCTCCTCCTGTTAAGTGGGTGTCAATGATCCAATATTTGCACACTGTGTGAGGAAAAACTTTCTCTTTGCAATACGGGTCATGTAGCTATCTGGTCTTCTCTACACTGTGGTAACGTTTGAAAGTACCTCGCCCCTCATGACGTCGTCTTTAATGATGCTTTGCGGCGGAATTTCTTCTTCGCGGGTGATGGCGGCCACACTGGATCTGTACGAATAGCAGAGCCCAGGAAACGACCGAATTAAAACGCATTTATCCCTTTATATTTAGTACATGTCCGTTGCTCAAATAAAAGAGGATACACGGATTATCTTGGTCGAAATAAAACTGGTCTGGTAAGTGTTTGAGTTTGTTCCCGTATTCGGGAACACCAGACATGGGAAAAGGAGAAGTGCTTCTTGTCGATGAGCGAGGGAGAGCCTCTTCCTTCTCCGCCATTTTGTGACAGAAAGAATCTGATTATACAAGGAACCGGCAGGTAGCAGTGCATAATGTAAGGAATCCGTCGATTTAGTTAGATTGGAATAAATGTATTGCGGAGCAGTTGCATAGCTTAGGGTCTTAGTACCATAACGACAGGGCAACATTCTCTATTCATCGGATTGCTATTATGGAGACATACGTGCTGTTTGTTGATAGCTTGCGATCTTAGACCTCGCAGCCAGGCCAGTCTCTAGTACCAAATATATACATATATATATGTAAAAATGTCATCAAAATTGTACGATAGTCTGGCTCTTATAACTAATTTACAGAAAATACTATTACATGGTCAGTTTGACCTAGAATCTCCCTCCTCCCTCCGTCGTGGTTTGCAAAAATAATCTGAACGTTTTAGCAAGAAGAGAAGTATCTTTTTATTTTCGTCGTCTGCACTTTTGAATCAGCATCATCTCTTTACGATTATCATTCGATTAAAGCCTGAGAAAATGTTTACATTTTTCAGGAATTGCAGGGGCAGATACATGACAGTGACATTGCAGCTACCCAGCGTGAGCTCGCGATTGAGTGAACATCCAAATTTCCTCGCGTGGCATGTAAATAATTCGTACAGAGATGTGAATTTGCCGTTTCACAACAACTGAAAGCGAGAGAGCTCACGGATGCACTTATGTAATACAGTATTTTGTCTCCCCATTTGTGCTATTTGGTATTGCTATTGATGGGGAGTCTTTACGCATTGTGTACAAGCACGTGTCAGGGGACTGAACACAGAAGCCTTCGATTCTTTTAAAAAATGTCATACTGGTGGTGTATCTGAAATGTTTTAAATATATTTGAAACGTATTTTCCATGAAGTAGTGTATTTCTCCTCATGCACTTTTCTATTTTCATTCTCTAGAGATCAGAATGACTAATGAAGAACCTCTTCCGAAGAAGGTGAGTGTATTGACACAGTGGTCAGTGGCTATTCAACTGGTCTGTTTTTACTTCTTTTGAGTCTATGTTGTTTGTTCAAATGATGGGGCTGTTTTTGCTTCTAGGTTCGCCTTAGTGAATCTGACATGAAGACCCTTACGAGAGAGGAGCTGTGTGTGAGGTAAGTGAGAGTTTGTTTTTTGATGAATTCATCATCGTGAAGTTCTGAGCTTATGGGATTCTCAGTTTGTGCCTACTTCGTCTTGTCTGTAGGTGGAAGCAACACGAAGCCTATGTCCAGGTGCTGGAAGCAAAATATGCTGATTTGAACTGTAAGTCTGAATTGAAAAACTGGGTCCTTTAGACTTTGAGCTTGTGTATTTGCTAGTTTACATGTGCGCATGCGCTATCTGTCTATACCCAAACCCTCTAATAAACAACATAAATAATGTATTTTATGAAAATCTTCTGTGAAGTGAAATGTGGAAGCGTCAGCTTCTCATCAAACTGTTGTGGAATCTTGTGCAGCAAATGATGTGACTGGGCTTAAGGAGTCGGAGGAGAAACTTAAGCAGCAGCAGCAGGAGTCGGCACGGAGAGAAAACATTCTGGTGATGAGGTTGGCCACTAAAGAACAGGAGATGCAGGAGTGTACAGTAAGTATTCCACTCACTTTTCCCCCATTGAGACCTTAGATCGTGTTTCTAAAAGTTGTCTGAGTAAACATGTGCTAGCCCAGGATCAGTTTTGGCCTCTCATTCATTCCATAAATAGAATGGAATATGCAATAAAGTGAGCTGATCTGGGAGCAGTGCTTTTGGAGATGCTTAATGGAAATGGGCTGTAGACATACATTATCTCTTGTCATTGGTCGTGAGACTCAGTAATATTGAAAATGAAAGCACGACGTCCCCAGCGATGCATTTAACCTGTTTGGAGTGAAACCTCATATGTCTTACCACTTGCAGAGCCTGAATAAAGTAATTTTTTTTTTGATGGTCATTAGGGTTAATGAAAGGGTTCAGGCAGCCCAGGTTGACTCTTTCTTTTCCGAGGAATATTGCTAGCTTCACTAAACGAAATTACAAACTGACATTCCTATTCTTTAGACCAGTGATATTCTTAGATTAGTGGACACCTATATTTATCCAGTCCTATTTAGATATGTGAGAGTTTCACTTTCTACCTCACTTACGTCTAGACTAGAAGTGAGTTAAGTGTTTTTGCTTGAGTTTCTCTGCTTCTTTTCCTCCTTCCTGGACTGGGAGCAATGAGCCATGTCGCTTTCTCAAGAACCCAGTGTATTTGCAAGGGCCATAGAATAACAGTTTTAAACGGCCACTGTGGAACTGGTTATGTCAGGTCTTACCTGTCTTCACTTATATTTTAAGATAACTGCACTAATATTTTCAGTTGTCTGAGCTGTGAACCATTACAGTTTATCATAGACTGGGAAATATGAACTTATTTTTGCATTCCCCGTGTTTATTTAACGTCTTGTTTCAAACCCAAAGGAACTGAGCTCTCGTGTTCTGTTTTATGTTATTTCATATTCTTAAGAAATGATGAGGAAAAACATTCATGTTCAGTTATCCAATTATCTGCCTTGTGTTGTATCATTGGGGTATACAGCAGAGCGGTTGTGGTTTAGTGCTGAGTACGGTAGCACAAATCATGACTGCGATTCAGATGCGTCAGATGATATGTGGTTAATCAATAAACTCGTGCCTCATAAACTTTAGACAGTGTACAGTTTTATTCTCTGATCTCAGAGACTTTGGCATACTCTTCTCTGACTGGTTTCTCCCTTGCCTGGCAGACCCAGATCCAGTACCTGAAGCAAGTCCAGCAGCCCAGTGCCGCCCAGCTGAGGTCGTCCATGGTGGACCCAGCCATCAACTTGTTTTTCCTTAAAATGAAGGCTGAACTGGAACAGACTAAAGACAAACTGGAGCAAGCCCAAAATGAACTGAGTGCCTGGAAATTTACACCTGATAGGTAAAGAAAACCAAAATAACTCCCCCCTCCAAACCAAAAAGTCAAGACTTTCCTGACTACCCCCCCACCTCCTCCTCTGCAGGAGTGCAGACAATGGTGGGGGAAGACTGAAAATGCTATTCTCACGAGACTCAGACTAAAAACAAAAACAAAAAAAAAAGCCAGAAACACAGTGAGAGAAAAGACATTTTTTCTCATGTACTCTTGTCCTGCTTATAACACATACAGTAATGTAAACCAAACAGAAACCGAAAAAAGACAGTCCTTGGTCAGGTGACAATTTTGTTTCAGCTTTCTCTCCCCCCACACTCCCTTCACGGTACAGAGGCCTGAAGGAATCGGAGGGCGTTCCCGAAGAGGTGGTCACGTCGGAAACAACCCCTTTTACCGACAGCCCCACTTAGACAGTTTTGCTGTAAAAATGTCGGTGGCTTTGACAGAGAGACTTGAGCAAGGCGGTGGTGGCTGTGGAGCAGATTGAACTGTAGTTTTTAAAGTCACCAATTGAACTTTAAAAAAATCCCCCCCTATAAGATGTGTTTCGGTGGATTATGCCCCTTCTAGAGCCCTGCCTACCTAGAACTCTTAAGACTCTTTAAGACTGAATTAGAGATTTAACTGTAAGACTATGTGGGTGGGGCCAATAGAGTGATGTAATACCCTGAGGAGGAGATAAGACTTTGGGGGAGGTACCAGTGTAATGATGTAAGACTGGGGACGGAGCCAGATGTTGGCTCTTGCCTAAACACACGGTACAGTGTTCAACTTTTTTACATTTCTTTTGTGTTCGTCGAATTATCCTTTCTGATTTATTTCTGTGTTTTTGTTCTAAGAAATGCAACTTGCACTAACAGCAGTGTAGTTGAAAACTGATATGAAATTTGGATTCGTGAGCTGTGTATCCATGAATAGTTCACTGTGGATACTGAGAACTTTTAGGAAACCTGAGCTTCTTGGACAGAGATGTTTGTGTACACTGCTGTTGGTGCAAATAGTTTAAAATGTGATTGCCATTTTCTGAAATGACTGAACATGTTACTGTGTATGTGTTTAACTGCTGTATATTTTGAAAGTCAGCCAAGGACATCCACACCCATGCTCTAAAAATAACCACATTTATTATAGGTTGTTCATGAAAAGATCCCATTTTTTTCCAAAGCCATGGAATATGCTAAACAGTCCTTATTAATGAAATGTTTTATAGTGATATATATTTATATATAAATGAAATTCTAAGTGCTGAATGCTGTTAATGTTTTATTTTTCATGTTAATTTCTTTACGCATGCGTGTCAAAGGTCAAAGGTGTTCTTTTGACCCATCGGGTATGGCAGGGCACCAAGATTTTTCAGGCTAATTCATTGGACCAGTGTCTCGCCATTATTGGATTACAGTTCTCAATTTGATCACTGTTATTATTCTCAGAGGCGCTGCACAATGGTCACAGTATATGTGATCCATTGTGACATGCCCTCCAGCAAACATTCTGGTTTGTGTGAGTAGGCAAGTGGCTGTGTGTGTGTATTTATGTGCACATACCACCTGCTATGTAGGCACTACTCTTGATAAGATGTCAATTTCTAGGTTGATTCATTTCAAGTATTTTGTTTTTATTACAATGGGTTTCTGTAGAAACATTCCTCCCTGCAGACAGACATTTCACTGTAAAATTTAAGAGGTACATGTATTAGTATTTGAATGTTCCAGAAATGGCTGATGTGTGAGTAAGCGGGTTACAGGGTATGAGGTCCTGAGGCAATAGTGAAGCAGCTGGACAGAAGTGTCACCAGTTTTTCAGACAGTGGAAAGTGTCAAATCATTATCAGAGATGATTGTTTTGTTAGAATAGTAAATCATATTTCTGTAAGACAGCATTGTTGTTACAGCAGACATGCCATGCAGTTTTGTTGCCCCATAACATGCTAATGCCTTTGACCATTTTAAAGATTTCAGTCCCTTGATTTAAGTTATTTAGGGAGTTTAAAAGAGATAGTCTGACAGCTGATTCATAATTAATATTTTTTTCACAATTTGCTCACAAACATTCTCAAGCAGACTTTGAGTGAGCTAAAATCACGCTGAATACATTCATAGGCAAAGTGTACCAAAATGATACTGAGATAATTTAGTGACTCTTAATGTGACATTTTCAGCCCAGAAAATTCATCTTTTGACTGGTCACAAGTAGTTTAAAAACCCGATCCTTGGGGATATGGAAAATTTTAAGGCTTTCACCAATTTTTGATGAAACCCAGCTGGACTGCTAGCCGTTCATTTCCTTTTTTCCGTTGTTTTCAGTCTGTTCAATGATTTCAATCAGCGAAATCCATCACGTCACTTGGTCTTTGTGTTAATCGATACAACCATTTTCTTGTGTGTTTTCCAAGAGAAACTGCTCATAAGTACAGTTGTGTTTTGTACGTGTGAAACCTTTTCGGCCCGTGTCTGGCTTTGAAGGCTGCGCCCGCTGGCCTTTTCTAGCCGATACTCAGTCCTGCTGTAGAGAGGCGCTGTGGCGGCTAGCGTTGCCCGCGTAGCTCTGTTCACTGTGTGATGTGAGGCTTGTCTCCCTTACAGCCAGACAGGGAAGAAGTTGATGGCCAAATGTCGCATGCTGATCCAGGAGAACCAGGAGCTGGGCAGGCAGCTCTCCCAGGGACGCATCGCCCAGCTGGAAGCCGAACTTGCCTTGCAGAAAAAATATAGCGAGGAGCTCAAAAGCAGCCAGGACGGTGAGGCAGTCGTTTCTTCTCTTAATGGCTAGTGTTGGACTCGTGTACTCTATGTTGTGGAGATCAGTGTGTTTGTGTGTTGGTGGATGTGTTTTTGGTCTGAATGGCTGTGAGTATATTTGTGTGACTGCTAGTATATTTTTGCTTGAGTGTTTTCTGCAAATGGGGAGCTTGTTTGGAGATAAATCTTAACCTTTATATAACCCTGACACACTCTCTCCCCTTTTTCTCTCTGTCCATTCAGAGCTGAATGACTTTATCATCCAGTTGGATGAGGAGGTGGAGGGGATGCAGAGTACTATCCTTGTGTTGCAGCAGCAGTTAAAGGAGACCAGGCAGCAGTTGTCCCAGCAGGCCCAAGCCCAGGGAGCCCAAGGGGGGGCCGGTCCCAGCAGGACTTCACCCACTCCCCCAAACACCACCGAGGCCCCCACCCAACCTGAAACCGCCCCCTCCACCAGCTCCACCGCTGCAGGAGGTCGAGATTGTGGAAGGGTGTTGAACGGACCTTCAAACGGAAACCCACCGCAGAGAGGGGTGTCTGGGGACAGCCTGTATCAGGAGGCCAGTAGCGCCGACGAAGACTACCCACCGTCTCCGTCTGTCTCCAGCCCAGCCCATGGGGGCGTGTCAAAACTCTCCAACCACTCAGAGGACGCAGGCAGCCAGGGGGCCGGAGAGGGCTATGTGACTCAACTGAGCGCAGGATACGAGAGCGTGGACTCTCCGACGGGCAGCGAAACGTCGGCCACCCAACACTCCAATGACACGGACTCCAATGCTGACTCCCACGAGGCCGCTGCCGTCGTCAAGGGCAACAGGACTACAGGGGCGCGGCACGGCTCTCAGAACGGCCTGGACTCGAACGCTTCCTCAGTGGCTGCCGTTTCCACCAATGCCACAGCTGGCTCCAACACCTCCACAGGGTCTGTTTTGTAACATTCTTAAATGTCAATGGTTTTTTTTTTTTTTGTGGATTTTTTCGTTTGTTTGTTTTTTTTTGTTTGTTTGTTTGTTTTTCCTCATCTTTTTTTATACTCACATCAAACCATTATAAACCACACTTAGTGTCAGTTAGTCTCTGACCGAGATGAGGCGGCCTGACGACAAGGGTCCCCCTTACAGTAATTTCACCAAACAAGCGACATGCAAAATGGCTTAATGTACGTAAATATGATTGGATGTTTTTTTATGGTTTTTAAACTAGACTTTTGTTCTTCTTTTTTCCTTTCATGGGAAGTCTGAGATCATTTGGAAACCATCAGTTCTGTAAAGTTCATTTTTGCTCACTCACTAAAACCAGAACTCATTGTGTATCTGCCTACACGCTACAGTGCTCACTAAGTCATGAAACTGCAGGTTCTTACTTCACTTGCCATGCCAAGGGGCCAGAATTTCCTTAGTTTTCTAGATGTTGAAACTTTTTTTTTTTCCTCCCCGTGAAGTTTTTTCCTCCTGTCATGGCAAGAAAAGGTTTGTTTGACTCGTGTGTAGTTTTCGAGATGTATCTTGTTGAATTCATATTACTCTGATTTCAGTCCCTTTCATGTACTGACCAAATATCAATAAAGACTTTTAATATGATGTGTGGATTTTACATAGTTCTTCTTAAATTATTCTTCTGACAATTAAAGGGATTTCTATTTAAAAATGACTTGTTCAGCAAGCATATTGACTGCAAGAAGGCCTGACTATGGCCAAGTGAATGTGGTTTAGGGCATTTTCACCTAATCCTTCCAACCTCTCCCAAAACGCTTCTTTTTGGACCAGACTGAAATAGTAACAAAAGTGAAACTTTGGTTTAGTATTATTAGAATTAAAATATGTATTTTTCTAGGTGGTGTACAGTGTATAAAAAGCAGATTTGTTGAACCACTCTTAGAGTATGAGTATTGGAAAGGTTGGAAACATCTCTTTTTGAGCTTTATGCGTGAAGGTGACTAGTTTTCTTAACAGATTAAATAGCAGTGATGTACTATTCAAGATGAAAAATTGTTTTGTGATAACATAAAAAAGACTTAATAAATAAGCATTTCACATTTTAAGGTGATATTAACCTATCACCTACGTGCAACTATAAGGAAATATGTCTGTGTTTAGCTGTCTTGAAAATAGGATGGACAGACACGGGGAGAGCCGTTGTGTCTTATAAAGCACCGTATTACCTTGGAAATAGCCACCTGTAATCTTTGTCTGACACTAGCTGCCTGTTGACCAGATTTCTGAAAAAAGCGTCTGAAACACGAATTCTTAATAAATAAGTAAAACAGCTTTTCCCACACCGTACATGTAAATTAGCTATTAACATAGCAGTTGTTGATCACAATGTTGTCTCCTATCCTGTCATTTGATGGGAATTGCACAAAATGTGCTATGAATCAAAAGCACGAGTTCCATACCTAAGTAAGAGTTGCATACCTAAGAGCTCCGATCACACATCAATGATTGGCGTTGTTGTTATATCCACTAATGAGCAGGCTTTTGGCAAATTAATGGTTTTACAGTTTTCATACACCGTAATTTCACACTGCCTCTGTTTCATTAGTACAGAAACATTACTGCAGAATATCTGGAATTGGAGTTAAATAAAGTCGGTACACACTTTACCAAGCACGTTCATTTACCAGACACTGAATTTAGAGAAACAACAGAGGTTATTAGGTGGGGTAAGTCATTCCACCTCCTAAACGAAACAACATCTCTCTCAAATTCAGCTCGAGTTAAATATGAGATCACAAATACATGCAAATGTCTTAGCTCCTCCTCGTTGACATACTGGGTGCCAGGCACTTATGTTCTTCCTGCAACACAGTCTCATCGGGATTTGCGCAATGTGTACAAATGTCAATTTGTACTCATCACACAAACTTATCGGGGCGTTCTCCTAACCCCTCCCCCGATTGCTCATTGACTAACCTCTTACGGATAACGTTAGCATCTTACATAGTTAGCATTTATAATCATTTTGTCAGCAAGGTAAATGCATGACTATACAAAGGCTACCTCCACCTTTCTCGTATAAATAAGTTGCACAGTTATTATAGTTATAGTTATATAGTTATATATCAGTGTCCCGTACATCCGTCAAACTCAACATTCATTTGGTCATTATCAATAAAGACATTAGGTGCTTTATTGAATTGATGTTTTTTTTCTGCACCGAGTATCATCAGTGTTTACGTTACCCCTCCTCAAGATGACTGACGGCGGCTTATGACATTAAATGAGACCGAAGTTTAAGGTTTCCTCCGTTCCAACTTTGCCTTGTAAAACCAGATTTATGTTTAAATGATCAATGCCTCGTCAATCTCATGACGGCTGCTGCATTAAATTAAATTACCGAGGCTTAGCACTTGGCACTTGGCCTTGAAGCAAGTGCATGGGACTTGAGCATACAAACTACTGTATTGTGATAAATCCTGCATTATACCCCTGTACTTGTTGGGTATACCAGTCACCACAGATGTCATTAGTTCAGAAACATTAAACTACCTTACAAGAGTTGGTGGTCAAATAACTTACCTCCTTTTTACTAGGACTTAATAATTAACATTGTGATATGTATAATGAGGTCAGTAAGCTACTTTATAATGCTTATTTCGATTTGATGTACTATACTTGGTCCTATTCTGTGCTCTCCACAGATGCCAGGGTCTACAGTCCAAAATTGTGCCGCTTGCAGTACAGGCATCCCGGTCGCAACCAAGGTGTGTCGGGGTTGTGGCACCCAGCAACCCCACAAGGTGCGCTGGGATGCCCGAATTATGAAGATTACAGGAAAGGGCAGGAGAGGGAATGCATCAAAAGCTGCTGATGCAACATATGTGCATGGAAGAGAAATGTGCCAGAATAATGTCCAGTACTACCTTGTTAGTAATGCAAAATGTCCATTCAGAAAAGACCATATAAACACAGTTGTATCATGGTATAAGTCAAGGCCATTGATCATACAACCTCTTTCCGATCCAAGGTCACTTGGTTGACATAGCTGTTAGGTCTTTTGCCAGCTAACAATGGCAGATATCTCCTTAGTCTTGTGTGTTGTAAGACAACAGTGTTGCACTGCATTATATTTTTTTCCATTCCTCTGTTGTATTGAAAAGTTACTGGGTGAAAGTTACATTTCCCCGGAGTGTAGTAATATTTGATATTAAAATATGTGTTATGTATTATTTGAAAAATTGTGTTTTTACCTGTCTCCTTGTGTTTTTTGTGATTCATGTGAAGTGCTGCTGTAACACTGCAGATATCCTTTGGGGAATTAATGAAGTGCTCTCTCTCTTTATACAAATATATATATGCCTGTCTGTCTGTATATTTCCTCTGCTGGGGTCAAGAAGAGGGGACAACTCGTTCAGGGCAGAAATACTGACCCTAGAGGAGAGGACATGCCTGGAAGAGCAGGCTGTCTTCAACGCCATTAGGCAAATTTTTTTTAGAGTACCTGCGGGGTGAGTCTGAATGGTTAAGTTCGTACTCCATAGGCACAGCCAAATGTGTTTGCAGAATGGTATAATTTATGTGTCTGTTACCTCAAGTTAAGTGTTTGAGTCCTTTGAGTTGAGAGTTTTTCCTGAGATTTATCAACCCGGTCAATGAAATTACAATAAACTCAAACCGGACACGACCACTTAATCGTCCAAGCCAATCAGAGAAGAAAACAAAATATATTAGGCCAATCGCTGATTTAACTGTCAAGTTGGATCCTCCTCCTCACTCTATGGCGAGGAGCTGGCGTGTCTCATGAGCCACGCTTTTGATTAAATAAGTGGAGTTACACGTCAATGAGTAGGAGTTTCCCCATCCATGGTGAGTTAATAAATACATTACCTGTCCTACCGGATAACGAGTGGGAGCATTTCAGCAAGGATCACTATTCAATCCACACAAAGACATGAATTCCGAAGCGGTAGTCATCGTCTCCGCGGCAAGGACTCCCATTGGTAAGTTTATCTTGGACAGCACCAAACTGTAGCAAATGCCGTAATTTCTTTGGCTGATTAAGTCTTTAATGTTACCTTTTATTCTAACATTAACTGTAAATCAGGTGTTCGTTTTCTGTCAGGTCAGATCGGCACTTGTCAGTTTTATAGTGCATGTAGTGTGTGTTCATTTGACTGAGATAGCTAACAAGTGAATAATATTGCTAATTTAAACTGAGAAGGAAAATTACTGCATGTTGTACAGGTTAAGTAGATATCGACTATCATTCTGTCTATCCATTCTGCAAGGTTTATACGGCATATTTGGTTAATTTGATTTAAGGCATTCACTCATATTACATCTATGGGACGAGCACTGCTAAGATGCGCTCCCATTGGTTCACTGATATTCTGTTTTATGTCCTGAAGTCCAGATTGGCTGAATCACTATAGGCCCATAACCTATCGGCTTCTGTGATTGGTTAAAAAACTGTCTACCGATGAACTGAGGGCAAGCTTCCTGTTTGGATTGGCAACACGGGACAGCGCTCGTTCTTATTCTTATTTGAACTTATTTCTCCACATGAGATGTTCATGAGTGTTCAGTCATTAGGCATTAACATAAACATTGGAAAAGCGCTTAAACATGTTAAAAGCGAAACATATATAAAAATACCATTTTGATGACTCCCTCGGTACATTTGGGAACATCTGAGAGTTCCTATGTCTCGAGGTTTCCTCTGAGAGTGCTCATAATTTTGGTAGTATGTCTCTGTATAGAAATGTTTAGCCCATTAACACAACAGCCCAGTGTTGGTAAGTGATTTGGAACTGACTACTGAAAACTTTAACCCTCATTCATGTAGGTTCCTTGAATGGAGTTTTCGCTAGCGTACCATTGCATGAGCTGGCCACGGTGGTTATTAAGGATGTCCTGAAGAGAGCAAATGTTAAGCCAGAGGAGGTTTCAGAGGTGATCATGGGCCATGTGCTCACAGCTGGTAAGAAACATGTACATCGGATAAATTTCTCTTTCATCTTCAACATTTTTTTTTCTACTTGAGATCTGTTTTGAAGAGTTTCTGTCTGTTTTTATCATTATATACGATTATATGTTGTATTATATACGCTGTACGTGTTGTACATTATTGTATACATTTTTGTTTTTACACACAAACACAAATCAGTTAACTTGACTTTTGATTCTTATTTAAGCACATTCTCTGAACTTTATTAGCTGAACCTTTCCACGCTGAATCCAGTATGAGGGGCTCCATGTCTTCACCGTCCCTCTGATGTAAATCTCTCTCTCTCTCTCTCTCTCTTCCCCTCCCCTTGTCAGGCCATGGGCAGAATCCAGCTCGCCAGGCCAGCGTTGGTGCAGGCATTCCATACCCAGTACCTGCATGGAGCTGCCAGATGGTGTGTGGTTCAGGTCTGAAGGCCGTGTGTCTGGGAGCTCAGTCCATCATGACGGGAGAGTCCACTGTGGTCGTAGCAGGTGGAATGGAGAGTATGAGTCGGGTAGGTTCAAACTGGTTCCCTCCAGCTCATTTACAGGTCAACTGGCTGGACTGTTACTGTATCTTCAATGTCAGTACTTATATGTAACTTTATCTAATTGAAGTCTAATAAATATATCAGAGAAACATGGAAAGGAAAATCAATGGCTCCATTTGGAAAAGTGTAATTGTTCAGCCTTTTTTTATTAGTGCAAAAGCTACTCGCCAGCTACTCAGACTCGTAATAAAAATATGACTTTTGTTGCATACATATTTGTACTCTTTCTACAGGTAATCATACATAATGAAATAAACGAATGAAGGGCGGAAGTCTGAATATAATCCATTTTGTGTATTGCTGTGTTTTCCCCTCAGACTCCACATGCGGTTCAGATGAGGGCAGGGGTGAAATTGGGTGATGCTTCACTGCAGGACACTCTGGTGTCTGATGGACTGACTGACGCTTTTCATAGATACCATATGGGGATTACAGGTTAATGTGACATCTCAGTGATTCATTTTGTCTTTTTTTTGTGGGTCCGCATCCACTTGGTTCACTGGAACTCGGTTCCGCACACAAACAGAACCAACTAGAGACCTCGCTTTGCATCAGTACACCTGAGAAATCTACCGCAGGTTTTACAGTATCTAAAAAACTTTGCAGAAAGTTGTATAATCATATCCTCTACTTATTGATAGAGAAGACGGCTGAATTGAGTTAGCAACAGAAATGTGTATGAGTGCACAAAAGCTTTTTTTTTTTTTTTCAATAGGCAGGATGCTACTATAAATAGGTAACACATACAGTCAAAAACACTTCCTTAACCTCTAAGAATGGTTACTACGGTGTTTCAGAGTTATTATGATACAAGAGCCAAGATTTAGTGACTCCCCATGACCAGACAGCTCCAAGTTTTCTTCGTTGTTTTCGTAATGCGGTTTTGTGATATTGCTCCAGCGGAGAATGTAGCGAAACAGTGGTCAGTGACCCGAGAGGAGCAGGACCAGTTTGCCTTGACGTCGCAGAACAGAACTGAGGCGGCACAAAAAGCGGGCCACTTTGATCAGGAGATTGTGCCAGTCACTGTCTCCTCCAGGAAAGGCAAGAGAACTCACTCTTATTTCAGTCTCTCTCTCTCCATTACAAACACAATTCTGTTCTTTTCTTTTTTACTCTTTCACGCTGAAATGTAGTCACACTGCAATCTGCAAACAGATAGTGCCAAAATATATGTATGAAGACTCCTGTCTCAACCCCCTTGCCGTTATAACAGTACACCGTACTTTTTAAATCACTTCACCCTTACATTTTGGCATAGATGATATTGTTTTTGAGTGTGAAAAGAGGTCAGGTGGGTAAAGTGAGAATTTCAGTTTGTACTCCTCCTCCTCTCAGGCCCAGTGGAGGTGAAGGCCGATGAGTTCCCTCGTCATGGCTGTAATATTGAGGCCCTGTCCAAACTGAAGCCTTACTTTGTGAAGGACGGAACAGGGACTGTCACCCCTGGCAACGCTTCAGGTAAACAAACCGTAGCACCAAGGCCACTCACCGCTGCTAACTGTTAAACGGTACACCCTGAACAGGAACATTTTACAAAGGTACAAATTTGATTGACCAGAAAAGAAGATCTTGCACTCTAGTAGGCACTAATGTAGGGCTTTTTATAGAATAATTTTCTGTCTCATCTCAGACACTTACCTTAGATTGCCCAATGTGCTTTCTTGTAAATGTTGTATATTATTATTATTATTATTGTTATTATTATTATTATTATCTTTTTTTTTTTTAATTTGTGATAGGATTGTCATGCTTAGGCAAAGGAGTGAAGATGCTGTGTTAAGAACTATCATATTTGGGAATCAAACCTGTAAACATTACACCACCATGGCCCTGCCGCAAAGCACATAGATGGAGAGTTAGCTTCAACAAATGAGTAGCTCATTTTGTAATCTCCTCTTATCTCTTTTAAATGTTGTCACTTCTTCTTTCTCTATTACAGGCATAAATGATGGTGCTGCAGCTACTGTGCTCATGAGCCAATCAGAGGCTCAGAGGCGGGGTTTAAAACCAATGGCTAAGATCATCGCCTGGGCTCAAGCTGGCCTTGACCCGTCAATCATGGGCACCGGGCCTATCCCAGCTATCCGAAAAGCGGTGAGCACATCTGGCTTGGCTGTCCTCTCTTAGAGACATCTGTAATTCATACAACAATCGTATGTACTTCTCTACCTATAGCAGAGCTCTCTGTGCGTTTGTCTAAACGGCTCTGTGTTAACAGGGAATGGAAAACTTGATCATTGATTCTGAATAAATACTAACTATAGTTTGTGGGCAAGACTTTTTTTTTTCTAGCTACTCTTGAGGTATCTTAAATGCTTTAAAAGACTGCCACCTTGTGATTTAGCTTTTTAAAAGATAAAACAAAATCTTGTATAAAGGCACTAACACCGTTGTATATTTGTATGGACTTTTGTTCTTGTCCCCAGGTTGAGAAAGCAGGGTGGAAGTTGGATGAGGTGGATCTTTATGAGATAAATGAAGCATTTGCTGCCCAGTCATTAGCTGTTGTCAAGGAGCTCGGCCTGAACCCAGACAAGGTCACACACCTGATCTGCTTAATATACATCCAGGCTTCACATACAACAAGACTTTGTCTAGAACTGGTGTTAGCAGAAATCATCAAATCCAGATGTTTTATATCTAACCGAGATCAGTCATTCGTCACTCTGATTAGCAATGACCGTATAGTTCCATAGAAGATTCATGTCTCACCTGTGAAAACAGAAAACAGCTTTTTCCAGTTTCTATCATTAGAGTTTTCAGCTTAGGACCTAGACCAATCAGTTCTCATCACGAAGTTACTGGTCCAGGTTAATGGTTTTTCAATCTAAAGATAGTTTGTGAATCTTCTAACTAAAACCAAACACGCTGCTGCCAGACGTGTTAAAAAATAAACAAGACTTTATTTAAGTCTCTGAGCAAACTCTTGGCAGGATTTCTCTCACAATTCATCTCTGCACCCCAAATGAAACACAGTTGTGTCCAACCAGGTCATGTGACTCATCAAGCCAATAAATCAAACGTATACCAATACAAACTAATTCTAAATGGGTTTAGATGAGCGCACACAGATGACTTGGTGCCTAGGGAGTTGTCACTATTAGAAGATGCTTTCAGCGTTACAAGCCTTTAGCTAACGAGAAACACATGCTATTGCATACGCTCTTCTCCTTCTTTTTGTAGACCCCCCCCCCAGTTGACCTTCTCTTTCTCTTCTCTCTCACTGCATCTCCTGCAGGTTAATGTGTGTGGGGGCGCCATCTCTCTGGGACACCCCCTGGGTATGTCGGGCTGCCGCGTCCTTGTGACCCTACTGCATGCACTCCAGAGAACGGGGGGGAAGAGGGGCGTGGCCTCGCTGTGTATCGGCGGGGGAATGGGGATCGCCATGTGTGTCGAGAGAATATGAGAGAAATTACGCTTGTACGCACATTTACCCAACATGTACACACAACTGTATTTTTCCTGGTGTTTCAGACTTTTCCCTGACTTCTGTAATTCATTTATACCTCGCTTTTAATTCACCCCATATGTTGAGAGATACTGAAAGCAATAATTTGAGAGATTCCCATAACTTGGTACTCCTCTCATTCTTTTCATATATGCACTTAAAAGATCATTTCAAACATGTTTACAGAATGCAGCCACCTCTTGGTCTAAGTTTTATATAATGGTTGATGAGTTACTCTTGTGTGGCCTTTTGTTAAAACCATCCAATCAGAAATCCTTCAGACATTCCTCTCCTTCACTCAAAGATGTGTGTAACAACTTGGGAATATTTTTATGAAGAAAGTCTAACTCTTTAGGAATCTTGTAATAGAAGAGTATAGTGTGGCCTTTAGTGTATCAAGAATAGAATGCTTCATATCACTCAGTAGGGATCCTTTAGGGATGCTATTCGTATTACTGTAAACTTTGTCAGTTTAGAGAGTAATTTCTAATTGACTTGGTTAAGTAACAGTTAAGGTCCCACATGTACACTCAATACACACTACGTGTTAAAACTTCATCCTCAGTTTTTTTAATCTTTTCCCCATTGTGTTCTCACCTCTACAGATGGGAGGATTTTGTGTTGAGATTTCAACAGGCCTTATGTATTATCATTGTTCACAGCTTGAAAACTGAAACTCAGCTATTACTACCACTTACCCCATCTATAGTGTTCTTTTAACGTATATAATACAACAGAATACAGTTGTGAAAAGATGAAAAATTAGTGAAACTTTCCTTCAATATACAGACTATATAGGTGATACTGTGGAAGGAAAACGCCTTAGTGTGTATGCAAAGTGTGCCACAGGGCTAAACTAGCCACTGTTCTGTGCTTCCTGTAGATAGCGTTTTACTAATGTGAATTAACTGTGTCTGTAATGTATTGTGTCAACATGATAATGTGAGCTTTAAAAAAACTCTCTCCAAGAAAATATGTTTACAGATGTAACCAGAACGATTTATGTGCTTAATAAAGACAAATACAAAGCCTTACGGTTGGTGGTGTAATGAAAGTAAACGAGAAGCATTTTTAGCAATGCTATAATTAGTTTCAGACACCTTTGCCTTCGTCGTGTGTCCCAGGCTGCCCTGAGCAAGTGACTTCAACATCCTGGATTTAGTAATGCCTCGTATAACGGCCACTAGAGGGTACTCGAAGTTCAGATGATCTCCGGTTGTGGAATTTTATCTGGTGTGAAATAATTTTATGCGGATTATTGGACATCGTGAACACGAGCAATTGCGTACTTTTTATATGTGATACTCAATTTTCTGGGTGTGTCAGGTCGCCAGCAATGTTCAGTATGTAGAGTACTTGACCCGTTTTATGAATTTACAATGCTGGAATGAGACTAATAATAATAAAAATCAAAGCAAGCTTGACAGCTCTGTGCGCTCTAAATAAACGGATTTAAACTGCATGTATTTTTAATTTCTAAAGATCATATTTATGAAATATTGAGTAAGCATAGCAGGCAGACAATACGAATTCAAATTAAGCGCCAGTTTCACCAGCGTAAAAGCCCAGTGTTCAGTCCTGCAACTCTAATGACCACAGGTAAGCGGATTACTCACTCTTGGATAGGCCACTTTATTGAGACCTGAAGGACTGGCTGCGCTCGTACGCGACGATATTTATCAGTTTTTCAAAACAGTTCACCAAAATGCCTCTCTTCATCAACCGAAATCAGATATTTGCGCACCAAGTACATCTCTTGGAGCACAAACTGCGGGTATGTAACGGTTAATACGTCTTTAATTCAAACTGAATCGAAGTTGTATCCCACCTTGAGCTAAATGGGAAACAGGCAAAGGCAGTTAGCCATTAACCAGTTTTAACCATTAACCAAAGTTTTAATATATCCTAGATTCGATATAGTTCCGATCAGTCAATATATCATACGTTCCTCGAATGACCTTTGTTTCAGAGTAAAGAGGATCGTATTTTAGAATTGGAGACTGAGAACGCTCTTCTCCACTTGAGACTTGCTGAGGTAGGTGATACATGACTCAAGAACACATTGTGTTTTTGTGGAGTAAAATAAAAACAAAATTTAAAGGAGAAAAAAAAAATATATAGCTCTGATATTGCTGTTAAAGCATTTCAAGTGCAATTTCTTTAGACCCCCTTAATAAGAAGCCCCAGGGAGGGTCTGAGGATTTTTTTCCGACAGATGGCTGCACTTACTGTAAGATAATGGGCTTGACTTACGACAGGTGCCGTTTTGTCTTTAGTTATGTCCTCTATGAATAGGGAATTTGTAAATGAGGTCAACATGTTTACCTCGTTTGTGTGAAAAAAAACATAAAGAAACAAACAAACGCATCAAATTACTTTTAGGAACGTCTCAGCAATTAGCCCCCTAGTAGAAGTGTCCAAGAGTTGAGTTGTACGGGGGAGTTAATGATATCGGAATATCGGAAAACTGCAGTCACACAATGGTCAGAGAGTTGGTGACGGTGATTAATAAACTATTGATCAATGACTAATCAATCCACTGATGCCCGTAAATTGTGTTGTTGAAGTGTATGGGGAAACTCCGGCGGGAACTTGAAGAGGATGCCCAGGCCAAAAGGCAGCTTCAGCAGCAGAGAAACCTCCAGAGAACCAGCCACACAGCTCTCACCAAACTCATGACTCAAGTTCAGGTATAGTCTGCTGCTTGTATAGGTAAACCTGTTCTAGACTGGCGCTGTAACAGAGTAAAGTTTTTTTTCTTTTATCTCCTATCTCTGAAAAACGTCTTTCCCCAGTAGTTAAATGCCAGCTTTTTCAGCAAAGATACACATTGTACCAAACATTTTACAAGATAAAAATGTAATTTTCTGCTTATGCATTGTGACATTTCTACGTATTCCGTGTCTTCGTGGAGATGTTTTCAGAGTGTGAGGTGAAAGGTCAGGGTCAGTCTCGCTGAAGCAGCCACAGAGTGGTGTAGAGAAAAGTGTCTTATTTAAACTTAATGGCAGTACCAGGAACCTTTTCCACTGACTCTTCTACACAGGGTTTATTTTCACATCACGTCAGGAATCAAATCCACAATCCTCTGACTGCTAGTTCAGTTCCTACTGTGTTTAAACTACTGCTGGCCCACCACTGTTTTGAATTTTCCCTAAGGAAAGCCTGACCATTCCAGTAAATGAGCAGTTTGTATGTTAAACGTGCTTCTTTCAGGAGCTTAGACGGGAGCTGAAGGAGGTTCGTGCACTGTATACGGATTTTTCCTCTGAAATGGAAAATAGAAGCAAACAGGTTTTGGAAAGTGTGGACTGTCTCTGCTGTGCCAGTCAGACTCTTCGTGGAAATGAAGTAGAGAGTGAGTATCATACACAGGCTGAGAGAGAGAGAATGTTTTTTTATGTGCCTTGACATTTCCAGTTGCAGCCAGAAGCCCTTGTTTGGTGAGCCAAAGTACAGCTGGTTCACTTTGAAAAATTGGAAAAATTGTAATGTTGAAGATGTGTAATGATGGGGAATGAGGTACAAATGACCACCCACTCATATCCAGTTATAAATCATTCCATACCGGTTGAGCCCAGCATTTGGTAGCCAAAGGACTGTCTTTTTGGTGTCCTGGAGGGCGTCCCGCTCTTTAGAGTAATTTTCTTGATATTTGTAGAGGTTTAATAGTAGCTATTCAGTTTTCTGTTAGTTGAAATGTAGGCCGGGATGCTGAATAATAAGAATACAGTTTCTTTGAACACCCACAGCACTCTCTTTATCTCTGTCTCTGTCTCTGTCTCTCACTCACTCTCTCTCTCTCTCTCTCTCTCTCTCTCTCTCTGTGTCTCTCTCTCTTTCTCTCACTCACCCCCCCCCCCTCTTTCTCTCACCGATTCACTCTCTATATCTCTCTCTCTCTGTCTGTCTCGCTCTCTATCTCTGTCTGTTAACTTCCCTAATCTCATGCCCTCTTTGACTATGTCTTTGTCTCTCCCTTGATCCAGTGCTCTGCTTGCTCCTCCTCTCATCATAAAGTGTACCAGGAGACATGAGAGATAATCCCTCCCACTCCTCCTCTTCTGCCCCACCTGTCTCCACCTCCTTATGTCCTGTAAAGCTTTTGTCAGCAGGGGCAGTAACGTCATGTGTTAGTTGTGTCACCTGTGTAACATGGCAACCAGCTTCGCAGGTCATGGATGATATCCCTGCTCGCACAAACACACACCCACACACACACATGCTTACACACGAATAGTAAACTGTCAATCAGGCCTCTGAAGAGGGTTTGTCTTTGGCCCCAGAAGGAAGACTCTTGCATCCCTTGTACAAAAAAAAAAACATGTATGTATTTTTACACAGTTTGAAAAACAAAAAAAAAGAGAAAAAGAAGTGTACACAGTTTTTAGCTTTTGTTTGATGGAGGTAATGCAGTCTATTCTTGTTCGTTGGAGCCAACGTAAGCCGTCAGCTCTAGCCCTATCCAAAGTCATACATGTCTAATAGGCTAAAATGTTCACGCTTAGGTCAAAAATCAAGGGTTTTTTTTTTTTCGATTTTCCATATTGCATGCTGTTATGTCTAAGTTGTAAACTGTATCCTCAACGTAACTCACGGGCCTGTCTGTATTGGTGTAGAATAACTCAGGTTACTGTATGGTGGTGTTTCCCAAAGCTTGTGTAAACTGTCTGAATGGATTAGAGATTGGGCAGGGCCACCGCACCACCGTCACTGCCCCTGTCGCCCCCCCCCTTGCCCTTTGTTTATCTGAGTTCCCCACGGCAGAGCAGAGCGAAAGCACCGCATATTCTGTGGCCTGACACATTTCATTTATGTCTCAATTTGTGATGTTGTCCATCGCTGCACGACCTTTATACGCTTTTCCAAGCTGTCTTTCACAGTTGCTCTGATTTGATGAGTTCTTAAGTGTCAAAGGTAAACGGAACGTTTTCCCTTTTGGACGTAATTGCCTCGTAGTAAATTTTGTCTCAGCATCATCAGTACCTCAGTTTTTTTTTTCCATCGAGCACTAGGATTTTTTTGTTTTTTAACCAAAAATGCTCTTATTTAGAAGATAGATCATATCAGCGATGGTGGTTGTTGTGCTGCAGTGAATTTCCAAATAACCATTTTGTAGATTTAAAAAAAAAAAAATCAAACGAAAAACAAAAAAAACAAAAACAGAAGACAAAGGTCTATTTTATGGCAGTACAATAGTTTCTTTGTGATGTCTTGTCTTATTGTGGTATTCATTTTCACACAGGGTGGGACAGAGTAGCAAGTTTTACTATCGATTGTTGGATTTCAAGATGTAAACAGCATAAAGCATTGGAAAATTTTGGTCTGTCAATATCAGCATAACCTGTATGTGAAACTGTTTTGACCCCGTGTGTTAACAAAGCTGAAGCACCCCTGTAAAGTTTTTTCTAAAAAAGCCTTGATTAAACAGCTCAGGAGGGGTAATACGAATCAGGTTGTGCATCAAAAGCTTGTCTGGATGGTCTCTGATATCTGTGAAAGACTTAGATAAATGACTTGGGATCCTGAAGGAGATGTCTTTGATTTATTCACCCCTGCAGCTTTGCAGGCTCAGGTTGCTGCTCTAGAGCGCACTCTACAGGAGGAACAGGAGAAATGCAGGACAGAGAAAATGAGAAGGCGGTTGCTCCACAATGCCCTGATTGTAAGTTTCTGCTTCTAAAACACGTCTTCACAGTTCCATGACCTAATTAACTTGTAAAGTGGTCCTCCCTCGGCACTGTGTCTTACAGTGTCGTTAATCCTTCTTTTTTTTCCCCTGTTAAACTAACATAAAAGACAAATAGTCTGTTTCTCCTCACAGGAGAGTCAGAGAATTAAAATCCCATCAGTGCCTTACTTCTGGCAGACCATAAAATTTATGATTTCAGAATGATTTTATATTCTTTCAGAATGACCTTGAGACTGCTTGTTTGGCATGTGGTTTGTGAGGTTAGATAAGATGTAATTAGGTTGGATTATATGTTTATGGTGTCTGGGTAAATTTTTGTTTTGTACACACAGCACATTTGAATGTGCTCGTTTTTTCAACCTACAACTGTCTTGTAGCTGTGCAAAGTTCAGTTTTATGTTCTACTAAAACATGCAGTTAGGGCAGATACACAGTTTCCAAGTGTGTGTATAGCCTCATATATTCTGGTGAGTGGCATTTCCATAATCACTAAAAAGTGCTTATATATTCCACACCAACACGTAACTAAATATAGTTTAACACCCACTAATTCGGCATGTAGTGGGTTTTGGAAGTTACCTGCAAAACAAGTAATAAATGAACATGAACATCCACTTCTGTGTTTGTTTGTTTGTTTCGTTTTGTTTTTTTTTACACTTTTTTTGGAACTGAATGTCCCCATTGCTTTGTTGAAGACGAGAGCATGGTAAGCATTTCATAGTACACTCTCTTCTTCTCTTCTCCTTCTCCCCTCTCTTTTCTCTCGTTCAAATCCTCTTTCTGCAGGAGCTACGGGGGAATATCAGAGTGCATTGTAGGGTCCGTCCTGTTTTACCACTTGACGGCGGTCAGGGGACCTCCTCTGTATCTGGGTAATTATAAAGATTTACTGCCACACAACGCCAGCAGTAGCACATGTTTCTCTATGCAGCAGAGCAGTATACAGTTCTTACACACTCGCTATAAACCTTAATGCCTTAAGGTTTTTTTTACTGAATGTCTATATTGCTGGAAAAACACCTCATATTTTACAAACCTGGCATGTAAGTGCGAGTCATGTTTTTTAAACAGACATCAGATGAAAGCTGTTATTCAGGGAGGGATTTTTTTTTTCTATACGGACATGCGGTCTTATTATTGGATTAAATGTACAAGGTTAGAAATATACCAAGATCATGTTTTACTGTTTAAGGTCGCCATGGTCACAGGAGGTGGTCCAAGCAATCAGTGATGTGAGTATTGATTTTTCACCCCCCCCCTTCTCTCTCTCTCTCTCTCTTACTCTCTCCCTCTCCCTTTCTCGCTCCTTTTTTATGATCCATTAATATTCTGGCAACCACCACACCATCAACCTGCCCATCTAACCCCATCCACACAGCAGAGCCTTATCTCACTGTTTGCATCACTCTCTGTTTTTCAGGACACTGTACTTGTCAACTGTGCCAAAGCTGGTAGCCCCATAATGAACAAAATGTTTGAGTTTGAAAGGTACTTACACTTTTTTTTTTTAATCTTGTTTTGGAAGTGAATTCATTACAGGTGCTCTTTATCTATGGAAATGTAATTGATTTATTCAAGAGGTCCTCACAGATATTGCAATACTTTTGCATGTAGGACCCACTGTAAATTCACACACTGAGAATGAGAATCAGAGAAGAAAATGATTTTCAGATTCATTTTGCGTTCCATTAACACCTTTTCATAGGGATGGAGCTCTCAATGGTTCCTAAGAACAACAGTTTTTTCCCTGCTGAATGTCGACTGTATTAACACTGAAACAGTGTTTTTTTTAATCCACACGGTAACACTCTTAAAATAAATTCATTTAACTCTGTCAGTGAATTTTTTTCATATATGAAGTAATGACGGAAGTTCACGTTGCCATGGTGATCTGATTGTCAGGGTGCATGCTCCAGAAGACTCTCAGGATGCTGTGTTTGAGGAAGTGAAACCCTTGCTCACCTCTTTGCTGGACGGGTGAGTATCTCCCAATGATGTCTGTGCCGACCGACAGGAATTTTACTAAGCGGTTACGAAACCAGCCACATCACCTTTTCCACTAAATTACCTATGTAAAAAGCTGCTAAACCTGTTTTTGCGTATTTTACAAACCTTATAGATTTTGAAGGTGTTATGCAGTGGCATAGATGTCTTACAGTCATAAAATGTAGTCAAGGCAGCTCTGGAATTTCCTGGTACATATGTTGGTTTTTTGCAACACTGTACAGATGAGTGATTCAGCTGTATGAGTAGGTCATAAGCCGTTTGCATTGAGAGGTGGTTGAGTAACAGCAAAAGCGACTTATGTATAGTCAAACCGTGCCCTTAAAACCCCCTGTCATGGTAGTTTAGTATGGCCCTATGCACAGTGAATTAAAAAAAATGTATCTAATATGGGCCATTGTGTATGTATATGTGTATATATATGTGTGTGTGTGTAACATTGTGTATGTGAAGGATCTGAAGACTGAGTCTGAATACTAGGTCGGCTGACAGAAGCTTTGTGCTTTTGTTTGTTCAGGTATAATGTGTGTATCATGGCGTATGGGCAGACAGGGAGTGGGAAAACACACACCATGATTGGCTCTCAGGATTCCAGTGGGCCAGAGCAGGAAAACATGCAGGGTATTATTCCTAAAGCAGCCGCTGAGCTGTTCAGGTAAATGATAACACACACACATACACACACACACACACTCACAAAAACGCACTCACACACACACACACAGATGCACTGACCTTTTGTAGCAATGAAGGCCATCTAACACTGTACACATTTCCGAAGGGTGTCTTTGTGTGTCTGTGGTCAGCTGTGTTGGGCCTCGTGGTCATATTTTATGTTTACCATGCGTCCCACGTAACAACAGAAATGTGCTGTTGTGTAAAGCAGAAAGATGGAACATTCAAATGAAAACATATAGACTTTGTCACGAGTGTGATTATGTATTTATAGTTATATGTTTGCGTGTAGATGTATTTACTTGTATACAAATGTGTTTGGATGCATATTTTTTTTTTATTTGACACGTCTGTATACATCTATTTGAAACGTTGTTGGGTGTATATGTTTATTCATATGAAATTTAAATACATCCCTTTGTGTGGGTCTTTGTGTGTCTCTTTCAGACTGATCTCAGAACAGCCTGAGGGCACTCATACAGTGGAGGTCTCTGTGGTGGAGGTCTATAATAACGAGGTTTTAGACCTGTTGGCCAAAGATGAGGAGGGAGCAGCTGTTGGAATGAAGAGGGATGTGATTACCACCAGCACTGGCACCAGTGAGGTGCCCTGTCTGACACACGAGTGAGTGCCAACCGTCTGCCTGCTACCACATCCGTGGAAGATAGACTTCCTTCTAACATAAACTTTAACTTTCTTTTAAATATAAAATATGTGAAATGGAGTGGCTCACTCACATGTACATAACCAACTGTTTTACCAACTAAATGACTATGTGCGAGTGATTAGTTTAGTCATTTAACCTTTAAACTGTGGGGTGAGACAGTTTTTGTGGATTAGTTTATGTATTGACCGTTAGAGGTCTCAGCTGAAATGTGAGGTTTGGTTTGTCTATGGAAGTGCATTGCTAGGCTACATTCAAAGCCTATGCAGTTAACCTGAGTGTGTGTGTGTATCTGTGTGTGCGTGCATGTGTGTATGTGAGTGCGTGTATGTGTGGGTGTGTGCGCATGCACTTATGTACGTATGTGCACACTCATGTGTGTGATTGTTTTTCATGGACCCTTGTGTGTGCATGTGTGTGTGTGTGAGCATACATGTGTGTCTTTGTTGTGTGCAGTAACATGACCTAGTACTCACATAAAAAAAAAAACATGCAGTGATCCCAGGTGTTTTCGATTATTTCAGACTGCTGTGTATGTGTATGTTTGCCCTGTGTGTATTTGACCTGTGCGTACCTTATAACAACTACTGCCCATGTGGATCTAACTGACCTTGATATTCCCTGTGTTTGTATGGATGTGTGTGTGTGTGTGTGTGTGTCAGGTTGGTGCAGAGCCCTGCTGATGTCCTGTGTTTGCTGAGTGCTGTACTGAGGTTAAGGGCTCAGAGTCCCACGCTGATCCACACAGACTCTTCCCGATCGCATCTCATCGTCACGCTCACTGTCACCTCCAGGAGCCCCAATGCGCTCGCACTGGGTACAACAAACACACACACACACACACACACACTAACACACGTGCATGCACACACACACACACACACTCGTGTGTTTCCACTAGTCCCCTGACTTTCCACTCACAAACCCAGTTCAACATGATTCTCACACAGACACATCTATTTACATTTCTTCAAACATTTGTAGAGATGAAAATTTATTCAAACGCACACGCGCACACACGCACATACACACACACGTTAAAAGAGACTAAAGCTTGGCGCTGGGATAAGCACACTTCACTGGGTGGTCATTTTATCCGATCAGACACGCCGGTAACCGCAGTGCTCACAGTTGGAGCCGTGGCCACTGTCTGAAGGCATTATCTACAGACAAACAGCTATAGCTTCTCGTCCATATCTCCGTTTATACAAAAACATTTTGAGCTATCAACACAAACATACACGACAGTCGTTTCACACCTCAGTTTTTCACATTACTGCTTTCATGGTGAGGTGGAGTTAGAGTGCAGTTATATTTCATTAAAAAAAAAACGGATTAGGTAAAGTTCATTTGTTTTTGATCGTTTTTACAATCTTATGTTATATCCATGCTATATGTAGTAAAGTAACATGATACCATGCATTGTCAGTACAGGAATATATTTGTTTCCATCCTATTTTCACTGGCCCACTTGAAGTAACAACCAATCAATGGTACTCAATTAATTAATTTAAGTTTTCTGTAGCTCCTTACTGAGCGTGTGGGAGTAGCTTTAATCAGCGTTTGTTTGTAAACTCTAGCTGTAATGCATGTGTGTGTGTGTGTGTGTGTGTGTGTGTGTGTGTGTGTGTGTGTGTGTGTGTGTATGTGTATGTGTATGTGTCTGTCTGTGTCTGTGTATGTGTCTGCCTGTGTGTGTGTGTCCAGCTCGCAGGCTGCAGAGGGTCAGACAGGACACCCAGCGTGTGTCTCATAGAGAATGGTGGAGCCCGCGCTGTCAGAGAGCAGCCTCGTCACGCCGCCCAGCGGAAGACCACACCCTTAGCCCAGCTTCTAAACGACGTCCAGCAGGCGATCGTGCATACAGCCCGACCTCCTCCCCATGTCTCTCCCCCTGTCACTCCCCATGTCCCTCCCCACGATCAAGCATCTCACAAACTCCCCTCAGGACCAAACTGCAGCTGGTTGATCTGGCAGGAAGTGAATGCGTGGGTAAGCATTGTGTGTGTGTGTGTGTGTGTGTGTGTTTGTGTGATGAGGAGTGGATGTGTGGATGTAGATTTTTATTTACTGTGCTTATGAGGATGGTGTCCATGCATTTATAGAGGTACGGAGGAAAACTCGGAAGGGTTTTTTCTGGCTGTTACTCTGTAATAAAAGTATGCCAGTTGTTTTGAAAAATCATTCTTCTCATTACCATGAAAAGGGTGTCTTTGGAAAGTTTCCACTAAGATATTACTTCAAACCCATTATAATCTGTTAATCTGCCGTTGTTAGAGTATTAAGATGTCTCTCTGACTTTAGAATCCTCTCCAGTAACAAAGAGGACTTACGTGAAATCTGTTGGGTCTAGTTTCTCTTCCTGGCCATCACACCTCTTATTAGGACCGCCCTTCTCCTTTCGTAACAGACAATGGCTTGAGTACATAACATCATTTTTTGGCCACATTTGTCAACTTATGTGATCTGTGAAAAAAAACCTCTTTGGGTTATAGGTTAGGCTCTTTTGTGAGGGTGGCGAAAGGTATTATATACATAATCACTTACATCCTCAATGTGAATTAAATTGTGATCACAAGCAAAATTGCCCAAGCCTGGAGTTAGACACTCACGCATATTATTATTTGAAGTGTTAGTTAGTAAGGTCACTGACCCTGCTTGGGTAAAAGGTTTAGTACTGTTGAAAAGTTGTGCTGTATGTACAGAAAAGTAAATGTTATACTCTGCGTTCAGGTGTGAGTGGAGTGACTGGAGCGGCATTATGGGAGAGCTCCTGTATAAACCGCAGCCTGTCAGCTCTCTCTGACGTACTGGGAGCCCTGGCAGAGCAAAGACCTCATGTACCCTACCGCAACAGCAAACTGACACACTTACTACAGGACTCCATTGGTAAGTACACATGCATACACACACATAAACACACACACGCACACGTACACACACATTCACTCATACATCCCTTTTCCAAGGTCTGATTGATGACACACACACACACACACACTTACATAAAGACCCCCCATACATGTAAAGACATGCACATGCATGTTAGCCTATACAAACAACTGTGCCCACTTCTTTGTAAGTGGCGTTTGTTTAGACTTCTTCCATTTCAGACTGCTACCTGACTCCTCTCTTTCCCTCTGTTGTCTCACTCTGTCTCTTGCACAATTTATACAATCATTCTCACAACATCACACTCTCCCCCACCCCCGCCTTCTCTCTCTCTCTCTCTCTCTCTCTCTCTCTTGCTCTCTCTCTCTCTCTCTCTCTCTCTCCCTCCCTCTTTCTCTCGTTCTAGGTGGAGATGCTAAGCTGCTTGTGATGTTATGCGTGTCACCTGCTCAGCGCTTCCTGTCAGACTCTTTACAGACTTTGGGCTTCGGCTCCAGAGCTCGACAGGTCCAACGACAGACACCGAACAGAAAAAACGCTGCCCTGAAAATGAAATAAGAGTGAGATAGGGAATACAGGCCACAAAACGGTTACGTACAATACTGAGGACATCTGTGTACGTGTGTGTGTGTGTGTGTGTGTGTGTGCGTGTGTGTGCGCGCGTGCGTGTGTGTGTGTGTGTGCACGTGCATTTGTGTTTGAGGGAGACCAGACAGGAACACACAGGATTACAAAAATTGGGTTATGGATTTGTTGGAATGAGTGAAAGTCACAAGACAAGTTCACAGTCCATTTTGTCTCTACCCTGTGTTTGTACCACTGAACCATTTACTTTAATGATGAAGATTAATGATTGACCTAAATGACCTCGGGCTTGATCTTTCTTATCTTTACCACACACTGACCTGGACTGTAAAATTTAGTTTTGTTTTTTTTTTTTCATTTTGCAACCCTTTTGTAGAGTACCTCAGTAAAGCAGTAAGTGTCTCTAATGGTACTGAATGTAATATTTGTTTCAGAGTAGATCAGTGGAATTTTCCACTAATTAATATCTGCTCTGGAACTGGGGGCAAAAATATTTTTTATTCACGTCACACTTAAGATAACCAGCTACAATGTAGTACTGTAACATGCTACAAAACCATAAAGCACTTTTATTTGAAATATTACATATTTTTCCCTGTTTTCTCTCTGGGGAGTCCTGCTTGAACTGTGTAAGTTTACATTTAATGTATAGAACTGTGTGATCATTATTTTTAGTATTGTTTATTTGAAATGGACATCTAATTTAATTTAATAGTTTATCTGTAAATTGGCCTGTAAACTGGCCGTTCTGCAAGCTAGAGTGTGACAGAAATATAGGGTACTGACTTTGTAAGAATTTTGTAATTTAAAGGACTATTAAATGGATATGCAGTGCAAATAGTGACAAACGTCGAACTATCAACTGTAATGTATGTAGGCATTTGTATTCGTTCCCTTGGGGGGTCCCTTATCATGAGTCAGCGCGTTACTGTTTAGAGTTTTATTGATAAGTGTGTTTTGTTGTTTGGAAAATGATAATTTAGGTGAATTTCATTTGTCTTTCACAAATAAACGGTGAATCGGCGCTCTTATGTATTCTTATTTTTGTTTAGCTTTTATAATTTCTAAACTGTTTTTATTCCAGAGAGAATGACTGTGAAATTATAAATCTGAACTCAGCAGTGAAGCAGATGTGTCCTGAATTTGACCCCTCGTTTTACCCATGGGGAGCGCGTTATAAAATACATTGTCTACGTCACGTGGTTGGTGCGGAAACGTGCCCTACCCAAAACAAACTATGTTGCGTGTAATCATTACAAAATCTATTACATCAGTCCAGTTTGGATGAAAAATTACGAAAAGCTGCAGCATTGTTTCGCTCCGAATAAATAGCCTTGCTCCCACTATTCTGAACGCTGTGGAGATTCACAGAAGAATTGGGTGAGTCGTGTGATAGCTTGAAGCTAATAAGTCGTTTGTAGCCTGCAGCACTTGGTAACACTGCGCACGGAATTGATTTTATTGATCGGTTTGGTCTAAAACCAGTTTTAGATTTTGAGCTATAGTTGTTATAACTAAGTGAATCGTGTGTGCTTTTATCGCTGATAACAGCTTGCTGGTGTTCAGATATAAGCGCCTTTTAATATTAATGTTATTGTTTACTGTATTATCAGCGACCCGACTTCTTCTGTGCATCTGTGTTTTACTTTGTACGCTAAAGGGCCAAACAGCAATAAAGTTACTCCGTCAACTCAGAGTTGCAGAAGCAAGAGAAGGCATGTTGAAAGCTATCGGTCAAGCTGTATTTTCAACGGGTCTGCAAAACCCAAAGTTCACCCCTCAAGAGAGTAAGGTTAGTATTGCTCTACCTCCGACGGTTAAAATGGGTAGATCGTATCAACTACTGTGGAAAACAACAGACTATATAAATCTGTATAATCTGTGATATACAATGTGAGTGATGTAAGTTTTTATATTGTATTTGGCCTATAACATCCATTTAGTTGTACTGAGAATATTATTGTTCACCAAAGTTTCTTTTTCTTCAGACTATATTGTCAGACTTGGCTATAGCCAATGATATATTTGCGCCACTTTTGTTTTAAATGTTGTTTGGCATTGGTTTGTGTGCGATTTTGCAAATACTGGCTATTTATTTTAAGTTACCGAATGTTTCTGTGTTTGTGCATGTGTGTGTTTGTGTCAGGGTGAGGATTATGAGGTCCGCACATACCATGCCACAAAATGGGCTAGCACCACAGTGAAAGACATGGATCAAGAGAAAGCCTTGAGCACTGGTTTCAGGAGACTCTTCCAGTACATTCAGGGAAATAATGAGAAGAGTAAGTACTACACACATCATCCTCATATTTTCTGCCTGTCTTTTTGCACTTTCATTATTTTGTGACCACAAGCTATGACATATATTATATATTTTCTTTTGTGTGGTATAAGTTGTTTGTCTAATCTTGACCATCTTTCTAATGTCTAGCTTGCTTAAGCAAAACTGTGTGTGTTAGTGAATGCTCTCTTTCTGTAACACATGAATTTATGTTTATGGCTTCCAAAACCAAAATGCTTCCATGTGTAACTATCTATCTTTGTGGAGGGCACATTTACAGGAGAGAAAAAAAAAGTCTGACAATATTTAACTATTTGACTCATCAGTGTAAATGCGGGACTTGCAGGCCATTTTTCAATACTAAATGTATTGGAAACAAAAGGAATAAGCTCATCTAACATGGGCATATGTGAACACAAAGAACCAGAGTAAAGGAAATCACTGCTGCATCCTTTTCAATGCTCTGCAGAGGATTTATCTGAGGTGGCTTTGCTATTCTCAGCCATGTATTTAAAATGAAATCTTTATTCCATTTCTCACAGTGTCACTTGATTTGACCTGGTAAACAACTGGTTACATGAAATCATCACAATATTTATCTTAATAACAGTAGGTAAGGAATGTATTTTTCGTGAGTCTGAGTGGGTATCTGTTCTGCATCAGAGGTGAAAGTTGAAATGACGGTTCCTGTGTCGTGCCTGATTGAGCCTGGTGCTGGCCCAGCGTGTGAAGCCTCCTTCACTGTCTCATTCTACGTTCCTGAAGAGCACCAGGCGGACCCACCCAAACCCAACGATCCAGAAGTCTTCATTGAGAACCGCGAGGAGATGACTGTGTTTGTCAGGTATAGTGTCTATGCTACAATACTCGCACCTTTCATTAAGATACATGAACAAACATGGAAACAGAAAAGTCTAATTTATACTCCTCAGTATTGGAAATTTAGGTTCAATAATGATATACAACAACTGACAGAGCAAAACGAATCTAATCCTCTGTAGCGGTTCAAGTTGGATCGGAGCTGCAAGTAAAGTAGCTATACAGAGAGAGGGAATGTTTGATTACCTGAGAAATATGCTGATTTATTGCAGAATGTATGAAGTTTTGACCTTGTTCAATGTTACTGACATTGGGCGGATGTGGTAGGGCATATACATGCATACACACACACACACACACACACTTTGTTTGGGACTGAAAGTATAACTTGTTAATCTGTTAATACAGAACGTTTGGAGGTTTCGCCAACGAACAGAATGTTCGTGAAAATCTGCTGAAACTTATTGAGAGTCTCCAGAGAGACGGGATGAGCTTCAAAGAGTCACCGTATTACAGAGCGGGCTATGACAGCCCCTTCAAACTGGTCAACCGCCGCAATGAAGTTTGGATCCTCAAAGCAGAGGAGGGAGAGAAGTAAATGGAAGTTCTGCACTTTTCATCCAAAAGAAACAATGACGCTAACTTACGTTGATGACTGATTGATGATAATACATTTTTTACTGAATACTGGCCACAAAAGGGGGATTAATGTGACAGCAGTTTGTCATTCTGTTTAAAAAAAAAAAGTCCAGTAAGTTTGTTACTGAGCTATAGATACGTACAGCACTATTAGAAATCTGTCATGTTAGCATTCCAGTTACAACTATTAAAAATGTCATAGGCATGCAACACAGTCACTCTTTCAACAGAACTCTAACCACATATGTTTCGTATGGCGCTCTGTGACTGAATTTAGCTGTAAAACTTGAGGAATTCATTTTGGTTTTTTTCCTTTGATCTCATTTTTTGAAGCTGTGGGAGGGGAAGTACGTCTGAGGATTCTTTTGCCCACAGACACATTTATCTCATATTTTCGGTACTAATTTTCTTCCGTGGTAAAAATATTAGAGGAATTTTTAATAATCTGTTTTGCACTTACGTCTGAATGTAATCCAAGCTCTTAAGGGAGCAACAACATGTCCTTGTGAACTAACACTGTGAATATGGATGTAAGCCTTGACTGGTACTTTACCATGTATCATTTACATATTTATCAGAATTATTTTGTACAGGCTGAATGTTTCAAGCCCTTTGCAGTGCCTTATTGCTTAACTAAAAGTCACAAGTGAATTATTTGGATTTGATGAAAACATTTTTAATGTTGTAATTTGATACTCTTGAAAAGTGTATTAATACACAGTATATCCTCCCGTGAAGTGTCTTTTAATCTCTTGCCATACAGTAACCCAACCCAAACAGTGTATTTCACAATATATAAAGACTATGAGCGAGAGGTGTGTATGTGTGTATAAGGAGAATACAATTGGTGTAAAGTTCTTCCCGCGTGGAAGGGCCATGACCCCAAACAAGACCGGAGGAATTGTCCCTCATCTATACCCACAATCATAGACCCATCTGACATTGCACAGTCATCAGAGTTATTGCGGAGGCGGCTGCTGTCCGAATATCATGTTCAGGCGTTCAGCACAAAACGAGAAGAGAACGAGTCATGGAAGAGAAGCCTCTTTCTCTCATCGTGTGCTGATGCTGAGTCTTAATTACAGATCCATTACTTCTGAGGGACAGATTACGGAAAGAACACAGTTAGAACAGGATGACACTGATGGCTGGTATGCGTGATATTTATGATCCTCAGTCCATCCATTTGTTTATAGATCTATTTCCTTATCTATCTATTTAACCCAGGGGAGTTCCGCTCTGACCTCTTTGTTTTTCTAAGCACTCGTAGTTAACTGAACACTTAGTGGAATTGACTGGCCACAGTTGTCACAGCTGGGTCGTATGTAAAGGTAGGGTGAAAAATCAGAATTACCTGGCCCTACAGCACATTAAGTTTAGTTTAATAGCCATTTATATCTATTTATCTCTGTCTGTCTAGTGTTCTGTCAGCCTGCAATGTTAAAATATATGTTCATTTTTGGAAGGCTCAGACTGATGGTTGGAGAGTCTGGACCACTGGTGTGTTTTCAGCCTTGAGGGAAATGGGTTGGGTTGGTGACTGTCTTGGTGTCTTGTCATCTTGGGACATCCCAGAATAAGTGATGAGGGGAGTGTGTGTGTGTGTGTGCGGGAGGGGAGGGTAAGAGGCTGTAAATGATGGCCTTCAGTGAGACTCTGGGATGACAGATGTTTGTGGGTGCCATGGCAACACTGCTAATGAGCTTGTCGTGTGGACAGGTGGCCGTAAATCAGGAAGAACACACAGAGGAGACAGACATTTTAAACATCACATTTTATTCCACAGACGTACACCACAGAAAGTTGGCAGACTTCCTCATTTTTACCAACGGCAAACTGTTCTTTTCTCCCTCTCTTCTATCGTTCCTCTAGCACAAGGAAAGCACAATTTCATCAGTGTGTTATCATGGGTAGAGATAAGGAGTGAAACTGCCTATCACTGGTGGATCTTACTTTAAAAGAAACTCTCATCGCTCAGCAAATGTTTGAGCTTTATTTGAACTTAGGTACAGAACCCCACAAAGCCATTTCTTCCCATATAAAATGCTATCTGTGCTATTCTAAAATAAATACTCTACAAAAGAAAGCCACTCCCTTCCAACAACAAGGGTTTCTAAAAATGTACAAATTCTTTGAAAATAAGTGTTGTATCTTGTATGTATATACATTGAAAACAATATAAAACTGTTGGAGAGTTATAGCAGAGAGGTAAGTAGGAGAACAGGGAGGAGTTAGTGATCAGCCCTAACTGAAGCAACCTCGGAAAAAAAGATCAAAGAACTGTCATATCAACCTCCACTCAATACATTCTGTCATACATTTATCCCAATAGGGCATACAACAGGCAACTTTCAACAGTTTAGCAGTTAGGTGAGCAAAACCAAACATATTGAATGGGTTATTACTGATTTTTCAAGTAAGGTTGTTCTTGTTTCAAAATGATCTTAATGGGTCAAGTAACAACCAACACAGAAATGTAATGATTTAAGAAGAAAAAAAAGAAAAACTGAGCCAAATAAAGAGAGACATAAACAGTGCAAACCTATACACTAAAATCAAACCTCCCTCTTTCAAGCTTCTGCCAATAAGCCGCCATATTAGCTGAGCCTCTCTGACAAAGCTACTCTCCAGGTTCACTCATTTCTGCCCCGTCTCTAGCCATCAAAAGAGAGCTTTTAAAACCTCACATGAACTTGCAGGCTGACCAGTGAGCTTTACGAGAGGGGGGAAAATGCTTTTGAGAGCTGAGCTTGGGAATCACCCAATTAACAGAACTGCCATGAAACTGGTTAATGTGTTCTAGAAGCTTTCAGTGTTCTAAGGATGTCTGAGAAACCTCTTTCAGTTTCAGCCACAGAAAACATAGCTCAGTATAAAAGTACCCTTTAGCTGTTTAATAAAGTATCTCAGATAAGAATGTAAATGTACTTTTCGAGGGTCAGACTTTTGCTAGAAGCTTCTTTCTTTTTCTTTGCAAGATCGCCATAGCTCCATTCTGTCTAGCCTAGCACCTCTGCATCAGGAAAAAAGCAAAACATGGCAATATCTTCATTTAACTTATTCACATTCTTGTAATTCATTCCTTATTAATATCCCTTAAAATCTACAGTGTTCTACAGTCTTCAGCCCCAGTCCACCAGGCAGATAACACAGGAGAAAAAATAAAACAGATAAATCTAAACTGAGATCACTAGGTCTTTGGAGAGATGTCCACTACTGCAAATGAAAATGAGATTCTCCTTCATCAAAAATAACCAACAAAAATATGCAAAAAATATGAGATGAAAATGCCTTGAGGAATGAAGTAGCAACAGTATCCACTTTGGGCTTTTTAGTCTAAATGGGCCATGTCAGCGCCTGGCATGTCTTCAATCCACACCAACCATGTCCAACAGTCTTAAAGCACTTTCTAGACCCTGGATTTGGAGTGGAGGCTGGGGCTGAGTGAATGCCCTGCCCCTTGGCTCTCCCCTTTCAATCGCTCCCTGCTACTATAAGGAATCAGCTTATCCTCCCCCGTGCTAGAGGGCGCTCTTTCTGTCTCTAACTGCTGCTCTCCTCGCTTAAAGTGCTATTGGAGTCCTGAGGCAGAGATAGAGGCATGCTTGCTGGTTCCTCTCCGTTCTCCGTCAATTCTCCTTCCCTTTCACAGATCACTGTCATTGGACTGCTAAGGATGCGACTCCGCGCGTTATACTTGCTGCTGGCAGCGGAGGGCGGTGTGCGCGATCGGCCGTACTTCGGCCCTACCAACGAAGAGGATGTGGGAGATCCCGATGAAGACCGTGGCAAAATGCCCTCGTTTCTTGCCCATTCCTCTGGCCCCTTCCTGCCGTGACTAGGTGAGGAGCAGGGGCTGTCTGGCATCAGCATAGCGGGTGAAGACGGATCAAGGGGAGAGTCGAGAGAGCGGGCCCTCTGGAAACGGGGGTCTGTGCTGCGCAGCATTTCAGCAGCGGACATCCTGAAGCTGTTCTCCGTGCGACTACCTTTCCGCAGCAGCAGGGCTTTAAATGTGTCGCTGCTGGTGGCCGACTTGCGCAAGCTGCGCTGGATGGAGCCCGCTTGCCGTGGCAGTGACGACGTCACGCCTGGCGCCATCATTGTGGGTGTTACCGGAGGAGATGGAGAGTGACCCCGTGAACGATCATCATCTGAGTCTTTGCGCCCCAAGACCTTCCGCTTTGACCTGGAAGGACAAAAAAAATGAGAGAATGTATTGGTGGTGCACTAAAAGAAGATAACAAAGGCTTCCTGAGTGGTACTTATCCTGTTGAGTCTTTTACTCGTCAGTTCAGACTCAAATGTCTGCTGTGTGTTACTACAGTTGCCACTGCCATAGCTGTAAGTATAGTTTATAAAAATGCACTAGTTTAACTCTGGAAAGCTGTGTTTGCAGCAAGCCAAGCAAGTTGAGTTACACTTAAGATGAATTGCAGTGCATCTGGTCCTGACACAACAGGACAAAAATTGATCGAGAAATGGATTTAAGTTGTGGGCAGATATTTGTTAGTACATTTTGCTGACAATGCTATAGCCTGACTTTAAACGGTTACACATGCAACCTAAAGCCTTGGGCTATTTTTGGCCATCTCTCTTTGCCTTAAAGCTAAACCATCTCCACAATTCATTTTCAGATACTATATTCCCCCTCAGCCTTCTCTGAGCTCATTCTCCATTGATTCTGGTTCCATTTGCTTATTAAGTCAACAGTCCCCCAAGCTTGTATGAATCCGACACAGGGGGAGTCAGAGAAGATGAAATAAGGAAACATGTGTAGCAACAAAGGGAAGGGCGGGGCTGGAGGGTAGAACTTGAGTGCTTTATTCAAATGTAATATCTTAAAAGGCTACTTCAAAGAAGAAAAACTGCATATGCTGCAACTCAGCAGGATGCTCACTAGGTAAAGCAGAGATACAACAGAATTAAATCAACAGAGAGGACTGGGATAGTGCCCAAAAGCATTTCAAATCCAAGAGGCTAATTCAACCTCCCAACCAGCAGGGGGAGTCAGAGCAAAGCAAACCCATTCATTACATTGCCAGCTTCAGGGGAAAAGGATGCATTTATTAGCATAGAATCAAACTGCAGATTACGGGCAACATGGGATTAGCAGAGGGAGATAGGAGACATTCATCCTAGATCAGAGATGTCCTATGGGATTATGGCTAATCCCACCCCAGCATCACAATAGCAGCGAGACATCGGTGGCTAATTACTTGCCCGTCCGCACCTCATGTTTTGGGAGCAGTTCATGTTCAACTGATCCAGACTGAACAGCAAAAAGAAGAAGAAGAAGAAGAGATGGAAGAGGAGAGAGGGAAATGGAGGGAGAATGACAGAACGAGAGAAACTGAGTCGGAGAGAAAGTCATAAGATTCTCAGAAAATTCAGTGAAACCGCATGATTCACACAGACACCAACACACATATATACACCACACACAGAGATAGCTATACTGAAAACATTGTCCCTTCAGCCAATCTGTAGCCAATGGCGCCAACTCGTCTAGACAGGCCCTGCCTCCCCCTCGGTATACTAACACTTTACATCGAACTGTAACCCTCTGATGCATTATTGCAGATTGTTCTCCAAGTTATAGAAGACATTTTATTTCTATTTTATTTCTAAAGTAATCACAGGTACTTTGGTCACGGAAGCTGACTGTAAAGCACAAACACTTAGAACGTGTCTAGTGAATGATTCTGATATTCAGTTATCTACCCTGGGCATTTGCCAGTCAGCCGGTAAGTGAGTGAACTAACTGCCTTAAAAAGGACGTCCTAATTCCCACAGTTCAACTATGTTTATGGGACACTGACAATTTAATGATGGGTAACAAAAAGCAATGAAAATTAAAACTGTTTACATATTAACATCGGTCATCTTTCTTTTAGGTTAATCTTGTAGACTATTATGTTAACAGCTCTGTGCTTCAAAAGATTCGGCTCATGGTAACAGCACATCATAAACCAAAGGCTGATTGCTCCTTTCCCTTTTCTTTTCTGTACATTTTTACTTAAGGACAGACAGAAATGAAAAACTGTGTGTCTGAGTGTGTGAACAGTTCATTTTCACTCTGTTCAAATAATGACATTGAAAATAATCCTATAACAAACTGGCCATTTTGATAGAAATCTTCAATTCACTGTTTTATTTTGAGAGAGCAGGTTTATGAGAACAGCAAACACATATACAGCAGGATTTACTGAGCCCACAAACATACACACACACACACACACACACACACAGAGCATCTGGTGCACTCTGACTCACTATATTAAACTACGGTCTTCCATTTCAAGGTTAACTTCTGCCCCTAATAAGACTGACTCAATCCTGGAGGGAGAGTAAAGCCAGATGCACACACACACACACGCACACACACACACGCATGCAAGCACACACTCACTCACTCACTCACTCCCTGTGGCACCAAAATCTCATTGAATAAAATTGTGCAACCCTCTTCACAAGCTAAAAATCCTCCCTACACTTGATACAAGTGTACACACACACCTACACACACACACATACATACATCTAGGTTGAGGTATGATTTTTGTATGCATGTTTGCACATCACTCATCTAGCATTGAAACACATAACTCTGTGTATGTGTGTGCATGTGTGTGAATGTGCGTGTGTGTGAGTCTTTGCGTGTGAATCTGTATGCATTTTAAACATAAAATGTGTTTATAAACGACAACGAAAAACACACATTGAGAAATGTATCGCTGTGGACTATAAAGAGTCCGTGGCCCACATTAAGACCAGGACTGCTGGGAGGCTAAATTATGAATGAGTGAGTGAATAAACGAATATGCTTTTTACCCGTTCTCTAACCCAACCTCACCGTACACCCGCTTCCACTAGAGGAAGCTCTGGGATCCCTTCCATCAGACAGACAGATAACACAGAATATATCTCTGTTTCTTTCTAGTCCATGAAGAGCACCTCTTTGAAATATTTGAGAGTAGATGGGACTCCCTGGTTAAGGTTATGAAAGAGAAAGGGAGCGATAGAAGTGGGAGGCGGGGGGGGGGGGGGCGGATAACGGAGGGATGAAAACAGGAGGAATAACTGACAAATTACCTGTGAATGGCAGCAAACAGGTCCTCTGTGGTCCTGGGTCTTGTAGGGGTCACCATGTCCCCCTGGAGGTCACCGTTAATGCGGGGAGCTGATGCAGGTTCAAATACATCACCTGACAATTACATAAGCAGATTTTAACAACGAAATATATAATACACATGCACACACACACTCTTGTATCACCAAATACTGCACTTGAGAAAAATATGCACCTCTACATTACAATATATACCAATCACTTGTTGAACTGTAAGTCACTGGATACCCGGGAAAGTTCAGTCTCCCACAGCTACACCATACACACTATTACACAATTCAACATTTCACTAAACAAACAGACACACACATTCAACAGCACACGAAACACACACAGACACACACACACTACATTACACTAAATACACACTTAGCACTACTCTAACCGCACATTCTAAATGACACTAAGCACAGATACACACATAGAGCACTATACAGTTACACAGCTACACAGTTACACATATTGATCATGAAACAGAAACACACACTTTACATAGCTTTCATAGTGTCATACATTCATACAAAACTTACTCTACGTTTATATTAGCTGTTACACTAAGAGACACACACATTTAACATACACATCACTATCAGAATGTATATTGCGTAACATGAAATACATATTAAACAGGATTAACATTGTATATGGAGATTGAGACACCGCAAATTCCCGCACTGCATGTTCACAAGGGCATACATCAGCACAACAACGCTATACCCACAAGTTCTATTAGCTGACACACAGCACAGTGTAAACAGTGACAGTCAGGTTATATCTCTCACCTGCGAGAAAGACAAACACACAATGTACGTACAGTCAAATATCCATGACACTACGTTTTTCTCTGACATTTTTTTCCCCCTCTTACATTCCCATGGCTGTGTCTTCCTCTCTCTTAGTTTAGCTGCTCTTCTTCTCTCCTGTCCTCTCTCCTCTCAATTCTGCACTTCCACTGTCAAACATGCTGCAGGCAATCTCATGTTACAGGCTCCCCCTCCCTCACTTCTCTCCTCCCCTATTCACTGACAGCCCCACCCCCTCCCATCCTCCACTAACCGGCCCTCCCCAGGGAGTGGAGCCCCCCCCCCCCACCCTGCCCTGACAAGAGAGAGGGATTGAGAGAAGACTGAGAGAGAGAGAGAGAGAGAGAGAGAGAGAGAGAGCACATAGGACAGACAGGCAGCAGAAAAGTGTAAAAGAAAGATTAGGATGAGGCAAGGGGGGAGGGAGAGTGAGAGAGAGGGTGAGAGAGAGGGAGAGTAAGAGAGAGAGAGAGAGAGAGATGGGGAGTAAAAGAGATGGGACTGTGAATCAGACAGTAAAGGGATGAGAGAGAGATAGAGAGAGAATGAATGTGAGAATGAAAGATAGACGGATAAAGATGGATCAGTAATAAGTCAGCAGGAGAGAGAGAGAGAGAGAGAGAGAGAGAGAGAGAGAGAGAGAGAGAGAGCAGGATAGAGAGAGAGGTCGGAGGACAGATGGTGCAAGATGACCGGCAGCTGATAGTATGAGATGAGCGAATGAACAATTGAAAGAGGAGGGGGGTAGACAAGGCATAAATCTGTTGAGGATGCTGGTCTGTTGTATCCCACTTTAAGCATTATTTGGACAGGGAGTTAAAGAAGGTGAAAATGAGTTGGCTCTTCATTCTTCATAATCAGAAATAACTCTATCCTAGTTCCCTAAACAGCACTGTATTTCTAGCTGACCCAGTGAGCAAGAATGACACTGTGTACTACTAATTTTTATTCAAAACCTCACAATACTTCAGAAAAGCACTTCACCAGCAAAAGCTTTGCACGGCTGAATGTATGTACATTAATAATCAAAACAGTTGACATCCGATACTGTATGGTAAAGTATAACCTACCCAGCCTGTTTTCAGTACAACTAAACCTCAGCAAATTATCGGTTACGTTAAACACAATTTAGACACTGTTAACACTTAGAAACTTAACCCAAGCCTTCACAATACAGCCACATTTCTCATAACCTGTGAAAAACTTTACTACAGTTCATTCCTCCAAATACTCCATTCTCTAAATTTTGTCCTGCTTCTGTAATTCACTTGGAGCTGAGACAGTGCATTTCTCATCCCTTAGCGTCTCTAGTTTTAAAAAAGGCCCGGCTGATGAAAAATATATGATTTTGTGTCACATAGCCTAACAAATGATTTCTCTGCCAGCGGGGAAAGAAGATTACACTCACCACTCTCGTCCTCTTTGGAACTGACGGACCCAACGGTGCTACTGCTCTCATCCTCATCATCTCCTTCCTCTGTCTCTTCCTCCTCTATTTTGCTGCAACTCTCCATCTCTGAGGAACTCTTCCCCTCATCCAGGGCAGTGGAGCTCTGATGGGTCTCCTCAACTTGAACCTCCTTGGCGGGACTGCTGCTCTCAGGATCTCCTGTGGTTTTTGGCGGTGTATAACTCTCTGAATTGTCTCTGTTACTTTCTTTCTCTTGCCTCTCTTCAGAAGCACTTTCCTGAACCACTGTGGAGCTATCTGTTTCAGTGATCCCATTCGGGGAGCACAACAGTGTGATGGTGTCCTCTGCACTAGGTTGTGGGGTTTTCTCTTGTTTCTCCCCATGTGTGACTGCAGACATAACGAGAGAAAGTTTGGGTTTCTTGGATACTACTGGAGGTTTTTTCTTAGGTGAGGTGTTTGGGTTTGACTCCATGGGATTTGCTGAGAGTGCTGATGAGTCAAGACCCTGTGTGTCTTGTTCATTCCTAGCTGAGAAACTGACATGGTTGATCAAGCCATTTGAGAGGCAGTGCATCTGCTCAGAGAATGTTTGTTTTCCAGGATTTATGTCAACAGTGGCAGTACTGCAATTTGTAGATGCAATAGCATGGTTGAAGCCCATAGAATTATTATCTGAAAGTTTTGTCTCTGTAGTCGACTTGTTCTGTCCACTGCTCACAGTTTTAGGCTTCTCTGGTATCACAGACTTACTGGTCAGCTGGTCAGTCTTTATGTCCTGAGGTTTTGCGTGGTTCATCTCTGCATTCTCTGAGCGCTTGACCGAGCGGAGCTGCACACTCTGCAGAGCAAGAGGAGTGATGAGTGGTACAGTAGATTGGACAGGCTGCTGAGACTGTCTGGGGGCTGATATTCTCTCTGAGCTCAAAGGCTTGAGACTGTCTTTAACCTGCTTTATGCTGGCAGATGATGCTACAGGTGGTGTCATGACAGGCAAGGGTGGAGGTGGTGGAGGGGCAGGCACAGCAGAGAAAGATTGCATAGGGGGAGGGGGAGGGGGAGGAGGAGGAGAAAGAGGAGGAGGAGGAGGAGGAGGAGGAGGAGGAAGTGGAGGAGAGTTAGGAGGAGGACTGAAGGAGCTATTGAGTAAGAGTCCAGGATCCATTAAAGCCTCTGGAGGTGGAGGGGGTGGGAAATCTGGGGAGGAGTTGAAAGCAGGTGGGATGGATGTTTCCTGCTGAGGAGTCGCAGGTAATGCAGGAGCCGAAGTAGTTGGGAATTCTTGATTGATGGTGTTGACAGGACTTGATGAAGGGTGAGGGGGTGGAGGGAAAGATGGAGGTGTGAGTAGAGACCCTGGCGTTGTACTGGCAGGCAATGGTGGAGGAGGTGGTGGCTGAGGAATGTTGTTCCTGACAGAATCTGAGGTGTTTGAGGACAGTGAAGTGGAGGAAGATGAAATGGACACAGAAGAGAGCAGAGAAGACTTCCTCTCAGGCACTCTAGGTTTTGGTTTGGAGCCTGAAGGAGACATGGATCTCATGAAAGAGGGCACTGGGGTGCCAGCAGTTGGAGTGTTTGACTGACTTGAGTACCCACTAGAAGGGGAAGTTAGGCGGTGCACCCTGTCTGGTGATGAAGTACCTGTCCTGGTCTTTGCGGATCCCTCACCGTCTTGTTCCTGGGCAGGAGGCAGAGAACCCTGGGTACCATTGTGCAACCTTCCTCCGTTCGTCATTCCACCTGGTTTCCCACCTGCAGAGTTTTGCATTCGCAGGGGGGACTGTGATGGATCCGTATGTTGATGGGAGTAATCCATGCAGTACCCCCAGGATTCTCCATAGTCAGAGCGCAGGCTGCTGGTATCACTTTGTGTAGGTGTTACATGACAGATGGAGTACACATTGGTGACCCCCATGGCTGAAATGCCACTACTACCTGCACTTATGCTGCTCTGGCTCCTGGGCCTCAGCATCCAGGGATCCTCATAGTCACTACAAGGGCTGTGAGAGTGTGAGGAGGATGCCCCTTTCCCTTTTAGACCCAGCTGGAGCGACTGCTGTAAAGTGGCAATAAGTGACTCGTTAAGCACTGACCCATCCACCGTGTCGTCACGAGCACTCACAGATCCCATCTTTTTGGGTTTACGCCGCAATGAATCAGTGCGTGCTGGCGGAAGGGGAGGCTTCTTAGATTTGCGGAGAGAAATGGAGCGGGACAGGGAGCGGTCGCTGTACAAGCTGGTGTTGTCCCCGTGCTGTCCCAGGCACTCATACATGCTATGCCTTGCAGCCCTGCCTGCCACACCATGTCCATGCCCACTGCCATGACTCCTGGACCGGAGCCCTGAGTCGAGATGCATGGAGGTGTAGTAGCCGTCGTTGTCCATGGAGTAGAGAGAGCTTGAGTCTGTGCCCTTTGAGGAGCGTTCCAGGCTGCTGTAGAGCTGATGGATGGGTGTAGAACAGCTGGAGGTAAGTGGCCTCCTGGGCAGCACGTTCTCGGGGGTGTCGTACACCCAATGCTCATCTGAGGAGTTTGTCTCGGCAGCAACTGTACTATGGCTGTGCACGCTGCTGTCGGATTGGCAGGTTTCACTCTGGGAATCACCAACTGCTGCTGGTGTCTGAGCCGCGGTCTTGTTTAAATTTGGGGACAGGGGCCCTCCGCTAGCATTTGAGGCCACGCTGAGAGGCCTAGCAGTGGCGCAGGATGCGCTTGCATTCAGGCGTTGACTGGGGTTTGACGTACTGTGAAGAGCAATGACCTCCGTTGAGCAAGATATTCTAGCATTTGGGATGAGTGAGGTCGAGTAGCCAGCATGAGGAGAGACCACACAGGCAGGATTAGCCAGAGACCCCCATTCCCCCTGAGTACCCCTCACCTCCTGGGATTTTGGGCGTGGATGGGCGCTTACCCTGGGGGCAGTCCGCAAGTGCACTGCAGTGTCATCTACTTGGAGTTTCCCAATCTGGCGAACACCAGATGATGTTGCAGTGCAATCCTCTGGCCTGCATGGAGTGCTGTTGTACAGAGGTTCGGCACTCAGGGACACGCGCGCACCCCGAGGTAAACTATGGAAACGTTGCGCGTCTCCATTAAGATGTGGAGCCATGACTACAATCGATGATCCAGATAAGTTGTCATCAGAGACGGCTGAGATATTACCTGCAGAGGTGGACATGCCTGCCATCTGGGCAGCAATGCCTTGTCCCCTCTGAGCTCGGATCCTACGTACTGAAGGTGGGACAATTTTCACCTCCTCTGTCTGGCAGCCAGAATCACGCATCTCAGAACGTCGCAGTGCAGAGTTCACACTTCCGGTTCGCCCCAGTGTGGAATACTGCCCTGGGATAAACATGGATTGCGGTCGCAGCTCCCCACCACGTCCTTGAGAGGCTGCGGAAAATAATAATAGGAGGAGGAGTCAAAACATGACAGCAAAACCACAGCAACTGTGTTTCTCTCCTTCCCTCTTGCCTCTGTTCTATCTACTCCCAAACATCAGCTGTCAATCACATTAAGGTCTGTCTGGTGGGATCGCTAATTAAGTTGATTAGCTGTGGCCACATCAGATGTATTAATAACCTCCGGAAACTGATTAAAGCAAAGAACCAGACACAGGCTCCTGCTATGCTCTCCAGACCTGGGCATGATTGTGTGTGTGTGTGTGTGTGTGTGTGTGTACTAATTAGCCAGGATAATCAGAATCAGAATGAATATTGTGGTTCTGGCTGGGCAGATGTAGTGTAAGTAACAGAACAGTGACACCAATACAGTCCTGAGCAGTCACTCACAAACATACCCAACCCAGGTTACTTACATGCACATGTCGAATGATATTCTGATAAGGTATTGATAATCTGTATGGAAAAAATTAATGCAGCTCATGTGTAATATTTTCCATCTGTTGATATGAGCTGTGCTTTTTTTTTTGTATGTCTTCTTCTGTAACACACACGTATACTGAAGCAGCAGGGTGTATCTAACCAGTATCGTTTTAATGTCACGCCTGCTGAGGCATGAAAGGAATCTGGGGAACTTAGCATACACAAGTAATCATGACATTAAGACTGTCTGTCAAAAACTAATGATAAAAGCATTTCTATCAGATCAGCTTTGCTTTTTGCGGAGAGAGCGACTTGCGGTTATGAGGTTAGGCCCTACCAGCTATGTGAGTAAAAACTAAAATGGAGCTTAGAGCATAATTATCATAAATCCTTCTCTCAGCACGATATGGATAAAGAGCTTGGGAACCCATTGCTACGCCTTCCATCCATCTGCTTGGGATTCAAAGTCAAAGGTTAGGCTAACAGGGGACTTTAGGTAATAGTAGATGTTAGAAAACAACAACAAAAAAAAATTATAACATGGTAAGCTTCTGCTTCCTAATGCATGTCAAAGTCAAACTCATCTAGCAAATAAAAAGAGATACTCAGGATGTGTGCACACCGTGTATACAGGCTGTGTCACTGTTTTTATTATTAAACTACACATCAATGGAGCAGATGTAGGATATGTAAACCAATGCAAATTCTGCTCGACTCTTCCGCCCCCCCACCTCTCCTTCATCATGCCATTATTTCTACTGTGGCATTACTGAGAGGTCTGTCATGGAAGACCAAAAAAGGGGGATTACACCCTGACCTCAGTCATGCACTGCACAACAGAGGGTTCAACCATCTCAACCACAGTGTCTGTATATTAACTCTCACAAATTCAGACAAGATTCCAAATACAGGGGGGTCAGTGGGGAGTGACCCAAGAAAAAGTATATGAAATGGACTAGGGTTGTTTGCAGATGGTGGTGGTGTTTGCAATTAATAGTGGGCAAATAAGAGGGGAAGGTAGAAGCTCAACGGTGAAGATCTAATGAGAACGTTCTAGAAACCACAGACTATGACACAGAAACTACTGAAGAAGTTTTGGAGGTTCCACAAAGACTAAATATGTATTTTCTATTATCTGTCATCTAGAATGAACTCATGCAAACATTCGAAATGTTTAGATCTAGAGGATCTTCAGATAAGAAATAAGAAAATACTTTCACCAGACAGATTCCACAAAAATGATAATGTTTCAAGAGAGGAGGTGAAAATGGTGAATGGTGAAAGTCCTTGGTCAGTGGCTTTATGGATGACTGACTGGACTGCAAACCGATAAAATTTTAGAGCCAAGCTCAAAGTTCATGAAAACCATCCAAAAAGTAGCAAGCTCCAGTTGAGTACATTCACAATAAATTTGACTGGAACCTGGGCCCATACAGATAAGCATCGAAGACTACTAGTGCTAGGATGCAGGATCAGCTACCCTTCTTCCATTTCATTTTGTTCATGAGAATCGTAAAAGGCAAAAACTGATTTACATCAGCACTCTTATTCTTAGAAATTTGAGACAATTCACCAAATGGGGCAAACAGAATGACAATGGGGATTCAGTAAATGATAATGAGAAAGAAAGTTCTAGAAGGTTCTATCTGAGGACACTAGAATGAAGGGAGAACATTCTCAAGACACTGTATCCCATACAGCGTTTGAGACTACTCTAGATGAAACTACAGCG
>NC_044498.1:9297564-9317564 GCF_902362185.1 Chanos chanos
AATTCCAGTCACAGGCAAAAACGCAGCATAAAAATGAAAGAAAAAGATTAATACCCACAGAGGAAGGCTGAGCAGTATGTCACCACTGTCTTATAGTGGTCACAGAATACAAAATAAATAAATACATTAATTAATTTAAAAAAGGGGGGGGGGTGCTGTGCATTTTGTTTATACTACCAAAGAACAACATTACCCAGAGGCCCTCAGGAGGACTGGTTCATCCTTTTTTGGGGGGGGGGGGGATAAGACCTTTCTGGTTATAAGTAACCTCAAAATCTTGGAAGTCTTGTTTTACATAACAGCATTCCAGACTGCTAACAAACACTGGGACTCCGATACACAAACACACGCATACACAAACACACACAAACACACGCACGCACAGACACAAACACACGTGGCTAACTGACACTGGGCTCTTGCACTGCGTTGTGTTAAAGACCTGAAACTAACCACGTGTATGACACGCTCACCCCTAGGGCTATGTGTCTGTCTTGCTACATGAGTGTTTGGACAGTAGTTGATAACACATTGATCAGTGTATTGAGTACTGTGACCTTACATAACCTATAGCTTTGATAGTGTTTCATAACCATATACACATGGACCAGAAACACACACACACACACACAAATGCACCAGCAAATACACTGGGCAGAGAGCACATGTACACACAATGAAGGTGCACCCTTCACATGTGCACATGTACATCTCTCTCTCTCTCTCTCTCTCTCTCTGTCCCTCTCTCTCTCTCTGTCCCTCTCTCTCATGCTCTCAAGCATGCATGCACACATAATACAAATAACTTCTCTCTCTAAAAACATTATACCAGTGATTTTTCCACACAGTACACCACAAGGTTATGAATGTAAATGAAATATATTTGGCTGATAAATTGTATTAGTTCAGTTAAGAAATTTGGGTAAATGAGAGCCCCTGTTACAAATGACACTGAACCAGCAATCGTCCTCTAGTCTGTGTTTACAAACTAGTTCTGTTGTTTAACTTACATTCACTCATTAGAATGGTCTTTGAAGTTACCTCACAGGTGTTCAGGTTGTTGTGAAAGCACTGTAAAAATGTTGTTAGGTTTATGACATTGTGACGCAACTGTGTGAATTTGACTCTTGCCTTGTGCTTAACCACTTACTGCCACTCAGGTTTCTCCATGCACACACACACACACACACACACACACACACACACACACACACACACACACACACCTGTGACTAGACATAACCAGGGACAAGAGTCAAGCGTGGGAAACTACATCTAACAGAGTGTGTGTCTGTGTGTGTGTGTGTGTGTGCGTGTAGGTGCTGGAGGGCTGCGCTTTGGATTGTAAATAGTGACCTTTTTGCATGCAAAACAACTGGAGGGAGAGAGAGAGAGAGAGAGAGAGAGAGAGGGGGGGGGGTAAAGGAGAAAAGTAAAGGTTCTCTCCTATATAAAAGTCATTGTCATTTTGGTGTCTTGCTGAGCCCCCTCTTCATATCTGTCTCTCCTCCTCTTTTACTCTCTCTGTAATATGACCCACACACACATACAAACATACACACACAAACACACACACACACACACACACACACACCTGTCAGTGTTTAATTACTCAGACATTGTGCTGGCCACCTGTGCAGCCAATCACCTGATGTCCCTTTCCAACTGACTACTGTGGCCTCAGGTTTCATCCTGCACCTTAACCTGTTGGTTCTAGATCAGTTCTAATGTCCAGTTCGTAAACTAGACCCTTCAGAACCGGACAAAAAGCACTGATCTGGGACCAGCTTTTTGAAACTGAGAGGTATAAAGCAGCTGGTTACGTCAGGTGGTTCAGCTGTTGCTCTTGTGTTTGTTGCCATGGTGTTCTCATTATCACCTTCCATTAACTGTATTATTCATGGGGTCTGGTTCATGGGCTGTTGTGGGACCGGGTTGCGTGGTCTCAGAACAGGCCGAATACACACACAAACCACACAAAAGACCAATACACAAGCATCTTTTTTTTTGTAACACTCCTGCACACGGAACAGATCTTAGTCATATTAATTTACAAGTGTCCCCATAAGGGTCTGAGGTAACTCTTCATGGAAAGGAGTCAGGAATGATGTTCCTCAGAAAAACTAGCACCCTCTTGTCTGTCACAACCGAAGCTTTGATGACCACTAAAAAGGGGCTTTGGAACTTTCCAACCCATCCGTTCAAAGAGATGGAGAGGTTAAGTGAAAAAGTCAGAGCCCGTGTAGAGTCAGGGTTTGGAGAGAGACCAAAACCAGTCAATTCAAACGATTCTTGACCGCAGGTGCTGCCTGAGTGAAAAGCTAGACCAGATGTGAGGTCAGCCATGGGTTAATTTAAGGTTAATATGCGCTTTGACCTCAGAGACTGATTTTAGGGATCGCATTAGTCTTAATTAGGTAAAGAAATTCAATTTAGTTGTCTGTTCCTTTCCCTCGTGGAGGTTCTCAGTTTTGAGGTCAGTGTGTCTGTATGTGGGTCTTACCTGTAAAGTTCTATGTTTGAGACTATAAGAGGGGTTTGTGTGTGTGTGTGTGTATGTGTGTGTGTGTCTTACCTCTGAGGGTAGTTTTGAGGTTAACTTTAGCCTGTCTGTGCAGGTCCTCCACACAGGCTGGTCTGGTGTTGGGCAGAAAGACATTCTCCTGCTGGTGCCACGGGGCAGTGTAGTGAACTGTCCACTTACTCTCCTCATCCAAATTAGACACCGCTAGAAAGAGAGAGAGACAGGGAGGTCAGTCGGCTGTCATAAAATTCTAAAACCAGTTGTAAAAATAAAAAAAAAAAAAAACAGCAAGTTCAACACTCCAAACAACCCTATCCCAAAACATCTGAGAGAATCAAATGTGTTAATAGACAGACAAGTGTTGTCCCAGGACAAATAGCTCCTCACTGGGACCAGACGCTTGTGAGACCGCCTGTCTATCTGTGGGGTCGACTGAGAAGTTTTGGACACTCTGGGTAATGTTTGGTGGGGGGGGGGTGCGCTAACATGTTAATTTAGATGCAGTGGGATGAGGGGGGGGGGTGAAGTGGGAAGGAGGTATATTGCAGACCAGATCCTTGCAGTGAACAGCCCTTAAACGACCAGAAAAACCCAACAAAGCTTGGGAGACTTTGGAGAGAGTTGTTGGGGGATGAAAAGTGCATGTGTGTGTGTATGAGTGTGTGTGAGTGTCTGCGTGTGTGAATTCCCACAGGTGCGAATGAGTTGTTCACACAGGTGAAATACCATTAAACAGCGGGGAGCCTGAGAGAGTGAGTTGGCAGACCGGTAGGCAAACAGTGTAATTGAGGTGGACGGCTCCTTTTGTATTTATTCATGATCCTCTGCTCCTCTTCACTGGCAGGGTGACTGTTCTAACACTTTTATAACGTTTCACAAATGTCTTACAAACTGCTGCTTAACCAAGCGTCCCGTTCTCACTGTCCTGTTTACTGAGAGCAGCTTCTGCTCCTCCCTCTCTCTCTCTCTCTCTCTCTCTCTCTCTCTCTCATTTTTATGTATTTTCACTGTCGACATACTGTTTTTTCTCCGCTAAAATTATTCTCCATCCCTCTTTTTTGCCAACTTTCCTCTGTGATTTTGAGCGACCAGCTACATTACAAAGACCAGGTGACTTCAAAGGGCCACATTCACAATTCACACTGCTCTTCAAAGAGCAGCAGTAGATCTGAGGGAGTCCAGAATGTAAAGACACACACACACACACACAAAAAGAGAGAGAAAGCATTCTGCAGCTGGGAGCTTAATAACTATCGGAAAAGATTATTGACTCTCTATTTGATGCATTTTCTGAAAATACACTAAAAACCTCAATAACTCAATACACACACACACACATAGAGCAAGAGAAAGAGAGTGAGAGAGCGATTTGTGAAGGGAGAGATTGCGTGAGAGAGAGATTTGTGAAAGAGTTTTGAAAGAGAAAAGGGATTTGAGTTGCGATAGATCAGATGAATTGGTTTCTGTGTCTTTCTCACTGAAAAGCAGTGAGTGTGTGAGTGTGTGTGTGCGCCTGTGAGTGTGTGTGTGCAGCTGAGAGGCTGAAATGAAGGCTGAAATGAGTGAGAAGAGAGAGGAGGAAGAAGAGAGAGAACAACAAGAACAGAAAGGAAATCACATCAGCCTTAAATGAGCACTAAAATACACACACACACACACACACACACGCACGCACAAAGCCCTAATCCACCACGTGGAGTCACTGTTCAAACATCAATATGCATGTGCTTATAAAGCAAATGACTCGAATGCTAATCAATAAGTGAGAACAAAAACCACTGTCATCTATTCACAGATATTAAATGCACACTTATACACCTTCATGCACAGTCACAAAGTATTTATGTTTAAAACACACACGCACAGGCACATGCACACACACACGCGCACAAGCCCACGCACAAGCACAAAAAATGAAAATTCATCATGCAAAATCTAGAATTACATGCATGGTGAAAAACCTCTTAAACAAAACAAAAAACAAAAAAAACTCTGAATCGATTTTCAGTTGACGGTCCTCAATGTGGATCTCAAACTTATTGGAGAGCCCATGCGGCCAACAGATATGAGCAGACACACTCAGATACACACACACACAGGTTAGTGGTGTCAGATGTATGTGACAGGGTCGTTCTCCAGCCCTCAGAAACAGTCAGGCATAAGGAATAGCCATTAGGGAAACACTAAGCCAACCAGTTTGTCTATAATACTACGACCAGACCCAAAGTATGACTATTACCAGAACAAACCAGAACAGTTACCAATCTTATTAGCTGTGATTTTAAATACATACTTTGCTCATGTTTTTTTTTTTTCCTTTTCCTAACTGAAACCTTTTGCAGATGTACAACTATATTAATTATTAAAAACATCATCTTACCCTTCCGTTTGAAATATTTAATCACCGACTTCAGCGAGGTCCCAATAAACACCATGACTCCAGTTTGAGCTTGTGTGTGTGTGTGTGTGTGTGTGTGTGTGTATGTGTGTGAGCGAGAGTGTGCGTGTGAGTTCCCACTGCTCTGCTGGAGAGAACGAGAGCCGGTTCGGACAGACGAGTGAAGCTCACTCCCCTCTCAGTTGTGATTCACAGAGGAGCATACATCCTTCACAATGAAGCCCTCCTCCCTCCCAAACACATGCTCTCCCCTCCCTCAGGCTACTGCCCAACTCTGGGAGACACTCCCTCTACACACACACACACACACACACACACACACACACACACCCTCTCTCTATCTCTCTAGGGTCTCAGTGGGAGGGGTGTAGAGTATGCCCTCTTCATCTGTGCTTTGGTTACCAAGGAGCTCTCTCCCTTTCTCCCTCTCTCTCTCTGCTCTAATGCAAGGGAAAATAAATTTCAGTGCATGTGCCTCTCATTATTTACCTTTTGAAAACTTGTTTGTTTAGTTGCAGAAAATGTTTTAGTGTCCTTTAAGAGGTGTGTACTTGCGTGCGTGTGTGTGTGTATGCGTGAGCATTTCATTCTCCACATAAGGACAGAAGGACAGACTTCGTGCTAAGCCAGCCTGCTGTGTTAACACAAGGACACTGAATCTGTGCCACTACAATGTATATCATATATAATGCACGTACACTCACACGTACGCGCACACGCACGCGCGCACACACACACACACACACACAAAGACCTAGACAGACACTGAAAGACACCCCCCCCCCCAAACTGTGACCTTATTTCTTTTCATTAAGAAGGGGTTGGTTGACTCAGGGGGGTGAGTATGGACTGAATGGGGTTTTGTGTGTCTGTGTGTGTGTGTGTGTGTGTGTGTGTGTGTGTGTACGTGAGGATGTAGGGGTGGATGAATGATAGGGGGTTGGGGGATAAGGAACGGAAAGGTTTTGCAAATGATCTGTGAATTAGAGCCTCAATCAGACTGCCCTCTTAACCACCCCCCTCTCCACACACACGCACACACACACGCACGCACACACACACACACGCACACACGTACACACACACGCACGGAATACCTGCATTGGGAATCTCTATCAGAAAGCGAAGTAAAAAGTTGCCAGAGTGATTTCAGGATCAAATGAGAACAGCCTCTCTCGCTCTCTGTCTCTCTCTCTCTCTCGGCCTCTGACTGCGTCCTGTGTCAGAGTGTATGACTGTGTATGGCACGTGTACAGTATTCAGTTAATATATGCAGGCTTGTGTCACTGTAATTATGTGACTATTGTTCTCTTCAACACACACACACACACACACACACTATAATCGTGTCTGAGATGGAGCTAATCCCCTGTGTTCGAGAAATTCTTTGTTTTTGTGTTGGTGTGTGGGATACACAGTATTTTTACTGATAGTGAAAGAGAGACTACAATTTAATGTGTGTGATTATGTTCAAATCGTCCCACATTTTTGATTACATGGCCACAATTAGAATTACATTAATGGACAGACATCACGGAGACGTTGGAAATATATCATTTATGATATGAAAATAACAAAGCATACACACACACACACACACACACACACATACACACACACACACCATGAGGCCTTACAGAGATCTCTAAAGGTTATGATGCTAAGTGTGAAAATTAAGCTGAAATGGCAATATGAACATACAAATGCCCATCAGACAAAAGACCCTCCTAAGGATATGATCACTCTCTCTCTCTGTGTCTTTCTCTCTCTTTCTCTTTCTCTCTCTCTCTCTCTGTCTTTCTCTCTCTCTCCATCCCCTTTTGCATTTTCACACTTCGTCTGGACACTCTCTCTATTCAACAGACGCTTCTCACATAGACTGTTCTCACATACACACCTCCCCCTCCACACACACACACACACACACACACACACACACACACACACACACACACACACACACACACACACACACACACAAAATGCCCAGTGGCACAAAACACACAAAAAAAGAGACACACAACCAATTTCTTAATGTATTCTCTCTCTCTCTCTGATGCTTCTCCTCTAATCTTTTTTATCTGTTTTCTTTTCCTCTATTCCCTACTCCCTCAGCCCACATCACATCTCCCTCTCTCTCTTTTATCCCTCCATCTTCCCTCCTGCTTTCACCCCCCCCACCCCATCTCTCTCCTCTTTGATGATGACTTAGTTTAACTAAATTGATTTTCTCTCACTCCTGTGTCTTCACCCTCATATTTATCTAAGTGGGGTGAGAGCCTATGTCAATTAGAAGAGTATGATCACAAGAGTATCACAGTACAAAATAACACTAATAAATGACATTTACATTTCTTAAAACAAATTAACAAACCAAAAAGCAAAAACATTTTCAAGAAATGGCTTCCTGAACTCAGAATATAGAACTAGAAACAGAGAATGAGAAAGAAAGACAGAGAGAGAGAGAGAGAGAGAGAGAGAGAGAGAGAGAGAGAATAAGAGGTCAAAAGGACAGGGAAAGTGTTTTTCCACTTTGAGGGGAGTCCTGATGACTTTAGCATGGATGCTGTTTCCCACGCAGCATTAGCACTCTCACACAAATTCTCAGCAATAACAGGACAATCAAAAGCTACACACACACACACACACACACACACACACACACACCACAACACACCACACACAGTTCTTGTTCTCCTGCTCCCTGAATCTCCTCAGCAGGATTTGTGTGCTGCTGTCCAAAAGTTCAGGAGCAGAGGTCAAAGTCTGACCAACTCACAACCCACAGCACTGAGGGCCGGCCCCCTCTCCTTCTCCTCTTCTCCTCTTCTCCTTTTCTCCTTTCTCTCTCTCTCTCTCTCTCTCTCTCTCTCTCTCTCTCTCTCTCAAGTCTTCAGCACTGATCTACTTCATTATGCCAGTCAGAGTAGTCTAAAGGATTCCAGCGCAGCCAAGGACATGCACACACACACACACACACACACACACACAGTGAGTGAGTGAGAGAGAGAGACAGAGAGAGAGAGAGAGAGAAAGCACAAGAGAAAGTTCTCCAGCTGTTTGAATGAAAACCAAAGAAACAAAAGGAGGCAGGGAGAAAAAAAGGTATGAGATACATGCACCCCCTGAGAGGAGCTGGTGAGGTCATCAACATGACCCTGCTAATGGAGTTCTGAGGTACTGACATCATCTCCAACAACTTTAACCCTCTCCCTCAGACACACACACACACACACACACACACACACACACACACCCCTTATTTTAACCCAAACATCTAACCCCAAACATCTCACTATGTTTACTGAATACAGCTCTGTCCCTCTACTACAAATTCCCATCAACACTGACACCTATTTCACTTGTTTACAAAACAAAACAAGACTGCAGGACAAAAAACAAGACTGGAGTGTGTGTGTGTGTGTGTGTGTGTGTGGAGAGGGTTAAGTTTGCATGCAAGAACTTGTTACACACTTCAAGAACTTGTTACACACTAAACTTAAATGAGAGACATGTGTGTGTGTGTGAGATAGTTTGTGTGGGTATGTGAAAGAGAGCAGATTAGAGTTGCTGAGTCTTTGAGCGTGTGTGTGTGCGTGTGCATGTGCGTGTATCTATGCATGTGTGTGTGCGTGTGCGTGTGTGTGTGTGCGCGCGTAGACAAAAGGTTGGGTTTTGTGTTGAATGAAAGGGCTGGGCCTCTCTGTATAGGCAGCTCCCTCTATTGTGAAGCCAGTAAGAGCAACAAAGACCAAAGAGCCATGAATAAAACCTAGACTTACACACACACACACACACACACACAAATACACAGAGCTCAGCACAACTCAAGAACTGAAAATGAAAACAGAGGAAAGGGGGAGAGGAGAGGAAAGGAAAAGCAAAGTGACCAAAGAGCCACACCTCCCTGAGAAGGAGAGACGGGGAAAGGATGAAAGAGAGAGTGGTAGGCACACAAAGACCAGAGAAAAGAAAGAGAGAGAGAGAGAGAGAGAGGGAGGGAGCAAGAAAGGATACCGGATAAGGGAGGGAAACACACAGATAGAGGGCCAGCACAACAGCAAGTTAAAGTTCATTCCAGGTTTTCCCGCCATTGAGTTCCAGCAGTGTGTGTGTGTGTGTGTGCATGAGTGTGAGAGAGACGGAGCGTCTTTAACCCTGTCAGTTCCCGCCGTGGAGTTGTCTGAGTGCATAACGATGAGTTTCTGAAATGAACAGCCTTTCTCTAGACAACAGACATAATCTCAGATTACATTACTAGGTAACATAACCCAACTTAATCTGAAACTCAGTGATCCTGATCTCCTTTATAACGGCGGCGCAATGGGCCGGCACACACACACACATACACACACACACCAAATCTTCCTGAGAGCCCGCCTGCCTAATTTGGCCTTTAGAGAAGCAAAGTGGGTGGAAAGCATGCGTTACAGACTGAGAGAATGGTTAAGAGCCTGTTTCACAGTGGTGGTGGTGGTGGTGGTTTTGTCCAGGCTCATTTGGTGGAGCCTTTTTTTCTGTCTGGACACTGCAGGGGACGTTTGTTCAGTCCTGCCCTGAAATGTTTGTCTTCAGTGAAAGGCAGTAAATTCAGGAACCAGATTCACAGTTCCTTAAACTCACCACTTTCTCTACTGCGCCGAACCATACTATGCTGAGGGCGCGCGCACACACACACACACACACACACACACACACGCACACACACACACACACACACACACAACCACACACACACACAATCTTCCCTATCTCATTCAGCCTGCATCACACATGACTGAGACCGCCAGTCTGTCTCTGAGAATATCGATCTGATATAACCACTAAGCACTCTACTGCTTCAGCCTTCCGCCGCGTGCGCGCGCGTGTGTGTGTGTCTTATCTTGTGTGCACACAAGGGTGACATAATGATGAACATGAGCATTACAAGAACATCAATATGGTTTTTCCTCAGATCTGTGATTGTAATGTCATACACACACACACACACACACACACACACACACACTCACCGATATGTACCTACACACACACACACACACCCTCTCCTTGAGCATATGCTGTCTCGGCAGAAATCTTGACCTATATTCTATAGACATATCATCTCCTCTAAACCCCTTAGGCCATCGGTGTGTGTGTGTGTGTGTGTGTGCATGTACATTGGGGGTAGGAGACAGATACGAACACTGAAGTCCAAGCGTTCCTTACATTTCTCCACTCATTTAGTCCATTTGGTTTGTTCACTCCGTTCACCTTCACATTGGTTAAGACCGGTCAGTGACACCTCTTTAACGTGAGCCTCGATGTCATCTACACTCACATCCACAAACCAATCATTTTATCCTTAGAGACATGGACATCTGTCTGCATTCTCCAATTCAGTAGCTTAGTTTGCATAACTTAAGAACAATCAGACAACAATTGCCTGCAACTGCCTACAGCTAGTGTAGACGTGTAAACACACATACAAATGTTTTAAAAGACAGATCATCGTCTCCCTTGACTGTGCGTGTTTCATTCCCCAACCAAAGCCATGGTGAGCGCACACACACACACACACACACACACACACACACACACACACACACACACATACATAAATACACACACACAAACACAAGCATGCACACACACACATACACACACACAGAAACTGGACCAGCACCTCTGTAGTCAACATATTAAAGAGAATGAAAATAATGATCATAATTACCTGCCAACAGCATTCAGGCATTAACATGCCATCTGAGATTTATTAAAAATGATTTTTTAATTAAGTCTAATTAGGCCACTGAATTGGTCAAGGCTTGTGGTTGTGTGTGTGTGCATGTGCATGCGTGCATGTGTGTGTGTGTGAGCGTGTGTGTGTGTGCATTACAGACATCTGTGTCAGGTTGAATAAGGTATGACTGACCCACTTCCCACTTCAGCAGTCACAGCAAGAAAAAGTCACTGGAGCCAATCAGCAAAGAGGTCAGCTGACCAATCAACGGTGGCCGTCGCCGTCGTCCGCGGCCCGTCATGTCGCCGAGCGAAGCCTTAGACAAGCGATCGGCTTTGATTCTCCAATAATCTGCAATTTGCTTGATTAACTCTCTGTTTCTGCAGCCAATCGATTGTCCCACATCTCTAGACAACACAGGCAGCTGTTCCCCAGGGACCTCAGCACACACCTGAGCTCAACCCACACAACCTTACGGTCCAAACACCGTAGTTACGTGGTCTGTGCTTTTCAGGCCGGTCGTGAAGTTAGAGTTGTTTTGTAATATGTGTATATGCATGGTATGGTTGTGTTAGTGTGTCCTGGGACTGGCTCTGTGGTTGTGTTGTCAGAAATGTCTGTTTTATGTGCGTTAAAGGTTGGGTTTGTGGTTGTTGATGTGTGGTGCATGTGTGTATGTTTAAGACAGGCCATGGAAGTATGTATTGTTTGTGGTTGTACAGGATTAGCAAGCAGTGTTTTGAACCTGTATGTTAAATTCCGGCTATGTGTACTTGAAGTTGACTGTGTGTAGTTGTAATTGTGTGTTGAAGTTTGGGTGGGTGAAATTGTTGTATTTGTTTGTTGTGTGTTAAGGACTGGCTCTGCTGTAAGGTAGTTAAGAAAGCAGCGCTGTGTTGTTTGTGTGTGGCTTGGTGGTTCTGTAGCTTTATGTAAAGTATGATAAAAAAAAAAAAGCTTACAGAATCCCAGTAAAACAGCAGGCAAACAGTCAAACAGTCTCTGTGCCCTAAACTGACTGATTAAACAAACTACTGAGGGTGCTGTCTCCTTGTGCGATAATCCACCTTTGTGTTTTTTGTCAAACTCTCATTAAGAGCACTGAAGCACGTCGGAGCATCTTCCGTTGCACTGCCGCTCTGCTTTGGGAGACCGCCAGCAGAGAGAGAGAGAGAGAGAGAGAGATGATGGAGCCTCCCCATCGCCGTGGAAACAGGATGTGGGGATTCCGGGACCTTCCAACGGGACTAGGGACGGTCTCTCAGCTCGTTAACAGCAGAGAGTCTAGATACCCAAACTGATCTGAGCTATTCCACTGAAACACTCCTCTTTAAGCCAACGCCCCACCAAACCCATCATCCAACACACATCTGTAAACGTCTAATGATAACAGATACGCAATACAGTACCAATCTAATCTCATATCCTGTAATAATATTTTTTCCATGTGTACTTATATTTATATATACTTTCCTCCTGTAATATTATTAATATTATTATTACTATTATTTGTCTTAAAACTTTGTCACTAACTCTCTGAATTTTGATGATGAATAGGTCTATATGACTCCTGTAAACTGGCTCAGTTCTCTGTCTTTTAATATACACTCTACTCATATTGCCCGTGTCTCTTGCCCATGTCTGATGACCCTCAGGGGATTGAGGGACATTGATTTTCGTGAGTGCTCTGGAGACACTCTGGCTTTGTGTGTGTGGTATGAAAGTGTAGGGTCTGTCATTAGGAGGTGTGTTTGTGTGTGTGTATGTGTGTGTGACTATGTGTCATATGCTCTAATCCTGTCGCAGGACCTCTCCCTCTCTCTGGGGTATTCTGGTTAAGCTGAAGGGTCAAGGTGAAGGACTCTTTTAAAAAACACACACTCACGCAATTTCCATTTTCCTCCCCATCCTCATTATGGAGAGTGTAAGATCCCCCAGTATATGTGTGTGTGTGTGTGTGTGTGTGTGTCTTAGTCTTAATGACTCCCACAGGAATCAGACTAATTTAATGATCAAACATCTCAATTAAACGTCTCTCATTATTTCTGGATTAAATGTGGCATAAAGCATTTAGCCTGTCATAAACTCACACTCACACACTTCATCCTCTAACAGATCAGTCTAACACTAATTTACATCAGCATTAATGCTGTCTTTATGGCAAGACTGAATCCAATTAAATATTGAACAAATCGCTTTCTTGCAGTGCTCCCTTTCTTCCATCTTGATATCTATGATTTTCATTTTGAACTATTCCTTACATAACTGCCTTAGTTATGTTCAAAACTTGACCAGTTTGATGAGGTGCTCTGCTGCTGCCGATTTGGTGCCACCTTCTGGTAAAAATGAAAAACTGAAAATCTGTCTGAAACCGACAAAAAACGACAGGTATCACAGAACAATGATATATCAGCTATAACTAAAATGTGTCTGACTGAAATATTTCTGATGCTTTACGATGATATTTTAGTAGAGATAACAACCTGAGATACTGCAGTCTGGGAGTGTTTTTTAGTGTGATATTTTCCTTTACTGCTGTTTACTGATCTTAATTAATTTACTGTGGCACACACAGGGATTATGGAGTGGGGTTACCATGGTGACCGTAGCCTATTAGCTCAAAGGAACTAAAAGGGCTTCTTAAAAGCATAATTATTACCCCTCCTTCTGCTCCTCTCTCTCTCTCTCTCTCTCTCCCTCTTTCTGACGACCCTCTCCATCCTACATTATCCCTCTTTTTTGATCCCTTTTCGTCTTCAAAATTCAATCACACACCGCCCACTCCACCTCTCCTTCTCTGTCTACATAACCACACAGCCTTGCTCTGAGGAACACTCATTAAGAATCATCATTTGAAGTTGTAATGAAATGGAGAGAGAGAGAGAGAGAGAGAGAAAGAGAGAGAGAGAGAGAGGGCGAACTGAAGAATACTTTGGGAGGTGATGTATTTGAGTTGATTGTGTGTGTGGGTGGGTGGGTAGGTGAGAGAGACACACACACAATGATTCTTCAGCAGCTGTGCAAACCGGAGAGGTTGACTGGAGTGTTAATCAGGGAAAGATAAAGTTAATTAGGTCTGAGTTAGGCCTGATTAACTCTGACAATTTTCAGATACATTCTACAGGGAGAGCAAACTCTCTCTAACACGCATGCAAGATCCAATCAAAAGCACTTTTTGTTTAACTCAGTATACAACACCGCAGTCGTGCTAAGTTCTGTAGCAATTCGGTCACTTTAGTTGGAGAAGTGACGTAATTTTAATTCATTTACCATGATCACCCATAGCTCACATGGGACTGAGCTTAAATAGAGCAAAGCACTGAATGCATGTAAGCAACTACAGAAATGCTTGAGTTTATGTGTGTGAAATGGGACTAAGTATGTAATCTGTCTAATTACGTAAAATTGATGTAACTGAACGCAAACAACACAGTGTCTATGTATGTTCAATCAGCATTTTATACATTCACGACAATTAAACAGACAGCCAACAATGGAACCAACTGTTAAGTATTATACACACCAGGGCTGAGTTGCCTTTTTTTTTTTTTTTTTTTAAACGTTAGAATGAGAATGGACCAAATCCAAAGCTCTATCTGTAATCATCACACGTCAGTTACAATGTAACAATGTAAAAACCTTGCAGTCTTCATTCTGTGGCGCCTGACTGGAGGGATGGTTCGGTAGATAGACAGGCTGATGGACGGATGGGCAGACAGACAGACAGATATGTTACTGATCCCTCGAAAAATATCATTTCCAGAGAAGCACATGGGGACGAACTTAGCAGGTATCAGGCACGTCTGGTTACTTTACCACAGAGTTTTAAGTCACAAACAGCCTTTTCACTGCCCCTTAAAGATATACAGCCAGTGTCTGTTTGGCCTCTTTGACCTGCTTTAAGGCCATTTCACCGTTAAAGGAAATATATGATCGGGAATCAATCAATAATAACTGTTACATCCGTCAGTGTCAAGCCTCTTAACCGGATCTGTCGCCTTAGCGATGACCTTTCCACCTGACACACACCAGCCTGAACACGATCGTGCGGAGAGATCATCACACAGACGCTCTGACACACTCGAGATACGGAAACATGAGACAGGCCTTTGTGACAGGGTGAGAGAGAAAGAGAGAGCTAGAGAGTGAGTGAGTGAATAAGTGAGTGACTATATGCGTGTTGATATGCTTTGTTATTCTTGCTATCATCAGTGTCATCATCTCAACGTGAATTATATTTAGTAAAGGATCAAATTCAAACTAATACATACTCCATACCACTAGAGGGCAAGAGCGAGCCTCCGATGAGCTACAAATCAGCTTTACTTCCCATACAACCATCCCACATCCCTCAGCTACTGCCAAAAACCTCACCACTGTTACAGAAATACATGAGTAAGATCGACAAGAAAACGATTTGAGCCCATATTTTTGCGAGATATGAAACGAATAAGACCGCTCGAGGAAACGAGGAGAAGACGCCGCTAAAACACTTTCTGAGTCTCAAACCCCCTTTTGATCTTTTCTTTAAACCATTTCTGCCTCTCAGAGACAGCTCAGCTGCTGCGTCCTGTGAGAATTTCTTTCTCTCCACTGAAGAGGATCTGATGTGATGTACTCCAAACGCTGAGAACACAGAGACTGATGGGAAGTCTTAACAAGACCACTCAGCCACATGACACCGCTGGGTTGGAGCTATCATCTTACAGTCTGTCTATCCCTTGGCTCTGAGTTCCCTCCACACCCCTCTCTACAACAAACTCCACCTGAGCTACAGCCTGAAATGAAATGCATTCAAACCTCAAATTCCCTTGAGAGCCACATCTACAAAGCATAACCTAATTACCGCTATAGTGATGGAAAAAGGACATCCAATTAAAGCCAACCCAAACCACACAGGGCACCCAGACTCAATTACGCTCAAACTAAAACATACATGGAGCAAGAGAGATTTGATTAGACCCAGACGAGTTGTGATTGAGAGGGGTCACAGAGAGTGAATTATGAAGGGGGGGGGGGGGGGGGGGGGGTGGTGAGCTGAGTACCGTATAGACACTCCCCAAACCTTCCCAGACCCACCCCCAACACTGCGCATCCACAGTGTCACTGTGTCAGGCTCTGCTTGTGTAAATTTGCAAACATAAATAAATTTACTTAAGGTCAGGCGGTCCCGTGAGATCTCATTGAATTCTTCTGCTTGTATATGTCTGTATGTTTGTGTGTGCAAATGTGTGTGTGTGTGTGTGTGTGTGCATATGAATGTGTGCGTGTGTGTGGATGTGTGTGTGAAGTCAGTCAGGACTGCTGAATCTTTAATGCGCTTAACGACCTGATGAACACACACACACACACACACACACACCTCACAGTTCTACTCCAAGAGACGAGGGATGTCCTTCTCTCACACTGAAATCTCACAGCTCCGCCCCCAAACACAAAGGAGGCTGGACCCCACACTGTGATTGACAGTTCTTTACAGTTCAGTAACCTCACCCCCATTTCTTTACAAGTCAAAGGAACAAAAAAAGTTCTGCGGCCCAAACGGAGAGAAAGAGAGCAAGAGAGAGAGAGAGAGAGAGAGAACGATGGAGTGAGAAAAAGAGAGAGATGAAGATGAGGAATATACGAAGTAATATATAATTAAGGAACACTTAATTTGACTCCATCTACCTGGTACAATTATCAGTACCATACTCATCTTTCTCATCAGTCCATTCATCCTGTTATTTTGATGATAAATTAGAAAGTGTGTCTGTGTGTGTGTGTGCGCGTGCATGTGTATGCGTGAGTGAGGGGGTTCAGTGGGTAACAATGTGCCTTTGTAATGCGTCTGCATGGAGCCGCAGGAGTAAGTCAGACAAAGCTAAAACAAGAGCTTTTGTATTCAGCACTCCCAGCATGGGACGGGTACTTCCCCCGGCACAGGGGCGCACGCGCAGGCGCGCACACACACACACACACACACACACACACACACACACACACACACACACACACACACACACACACACACTTTATAATGCATTTTTGCTGTTTCAGAAACCAAAGGGAATGCAAATGTAAATGTAAATATAAGGTATTCTTCCATACCAGAAATCCAATCCCAAATATACTTCCAGAAAACTGGCCTCATAACAGCTGCCCCCTAAAGACTGACCCGAGAACAGTTGCTCAATCAGAAATTCCTTGAGAAAACTCCTACAAGACTGATCTCAGTACAGCAGCCTGCTGGAGTCACTCTACAGTTCGGGGTCGTACAGCTTAATAAAAGCCAGAGTAACTGTAAAATAACTGTGTTTTCTTCTCTTCGGTGGGTGAGTATGAAATTGTTTGGTCACTAAGCTGCTCCCTTGTGTGAGTCCCATCACGGCAATCATTCAGTGGACGGATCTTAGTCACGGCACAGCTTCTCTGAGGGTTACTTACAGTGTACAGAAACACCTGCTCAGGATCTGGCACAGACACACACACACACACACACACACACACACACACACACACACACACACACACAGAGAGACAACCTGGAGTGACGCATGCTCTGCTCTTTTAGAGAAAGAGAGTGAAATAAAAAGAGACAGGAAGAGAGAGAGAGAGAGAGAGAGAGAGAGAGAGAGAGACAGAAAGCCATAGAATTAAACAGTGGCTGTGTAAGCGTGTGCGGTGAGGGCTAAGTCCTCTCTAAGTGGGTTAATTCAGCAGAGCATGACTGTAGCGTGGGGAGAACAGTATTGTGGACCATCTTGAGCTGTCATTTCATATTAACCTCAGGCTAACATGACAGAGAGAGAGAGAGAGAGAGAGAGAGAGAGACAGACAGACAGAGAAAGAGAGGGAAAGAGAGAGAGAGAGAGAGAGAGAGATGAGAGAGCACTCCAACAACTACAGGACTGGTACTTCAACTTTAACAATGGAGAGACTAACGGTAGACACACAGTAAACACGACCGTACACACACAACCCCTCTATACACGTCTCACCTTTAACCTACTCTTCATCATCCTCAAACGCCCCCCCCCCCCCACACACACACAGTCTTTCTCTCGCCATTTCCTGTAGTCTGTAATTACTGCACTCCTCTACTGTATAAGTCCATCTCTCTTCCTCTACCTCTTCATCATTTTCCATCTTCTTCTATGATATCCTGTGCTCTCTGTCTCTTTGGGGAGGTAATGGTGGGAGTGAATCTGGGTCAGAGGTGTCTGTCCTGTCAGTCCAGTGAGTCCTCATTAAATGCAGCTGTGTGGTATTGTCCAGAGTTCCCATGGTAAAACGGTTCATCCTGTCATAATCACACGCCATCATTCTCTCTATGTATCTCCCTGTTCACATCACAACATCTATAAACAACTAACACATGGTAATGGTTCTCCCCCTACTGTAAAGATGGAGAAACAAATCAATTTCAATCACAGTTAAGTGGTTCAAACAATAATTCAGCTTTTCAGTCATGGGTTGGGCCAACTATGAATTCCTACATCCTAAAACAAGGATAAAATCCCATCTAATATTCTACTATACCAACTCTACAATCCAAACTGTGGTGTTCTTGCTTAGAATTCCCAAATTTTCGATTACAAGTTCACATTCCCAACTAAGCACCTCAGTACTAATTCCAGAATAAAATGGTAATGTTCAAACTGAAACATCCAGACCCTATAACTGTAACTTTTATGTTCGAACCAACGCACAGCTGTCCCTCCCCAGTCTCTGGGGCGTGTGACAGGATGTCTCTTGATTTGATAGTTGTAACGGTTTCCACTCTGAATTGAACCGTATCCAGATGTCATGAATGATCCGCTATGGCATTATGAGGAATCAATACACTGTCTCTTTCATCAGAGTGAGTGAATCATCTCACCTATGACAGGAGGAGGATCAGGCGGACGCTACCAGGGGTCATGCCGAATGACCTCAGCCACCACTACAAGGATCAAAGGTCACACAGAGTCACAACGTCACAATCTGTGTTGCTGGAACCCCACGCCTTAGACAAAAGGAGTCCCACCAACAGAACGAGGCCGCTAAAACACACACACACGCACACACACACACATACGCATGGACATACTCATGGAACTTTCACACATTCATTAGCTTGACTTGCTGGATAACTTTTACCTAAATCTGGGTTTGGACCAACTGTCAAAATAGAGAACTATAGTGGGATAAGACGGGCTGACCATTCTCGTGAAGCTTTAAAACAATCGACAAAAGTCTTATGAAAAAAAACAAAGCCGTCTCAGCGCATTTCACAAGCAGCTAAACAATGGGCTGATACAAAAAACCCCAACGTTGTGAGAGAACGATCCAACCGAGATACTGCTGTTCCTTTTAAATGTCTACAACGACATTATGTATCTGAAACACAACAGTCTGGGGCCTGACCTGCCAAACCATCACAAGCCTCATGTTCCCTCCAATCTAACCCCCCCCCCCCCCCTTCCCCCAACCGCACCACAGATACAATTCCAAAGCCCTCCAACCACACCACAGATATGGTTCCAAACCTGACTCTTACAGGAGAAGCAAGCTGGAGTTTTGTTCTCTCTGCAGGACTGCGAACGAGTTAACGTGTTTCCTCTCGTGTCTTTACTCTCCGCTACCAGCATGCGCCGCGGTGTCCACAGAGTGTCCGATTTCTGGTGCACCTTCGAGGCCAGCAGCCTGCGTCGTAGCGTGGACCCCTCCGGCTTGGCGGCGTTGCCGCAGGGGTGGACGTTGACCTGGGTGTGAAGCTGGACGTTGCCCATCTTTCGGCTGCTTCTGTCGGGCAGCGTGGAGTGGCATTACTCATAGCAGGAGCTGTATCTGCTGCCCAGTGGAGCCCCTGAAGACAGACACTCTAAGCATGTGAGTAAAGCAAGGGGAGCTGGCTATCCACGGGGCCTTTGGGGGAGGAGGTCTGGAGCAGAGGGGAGGGGGTTAACTGATTGGCCCTCCTCTCTCTCTCCTTCTCTGCCCACCCCCTATACTCTTCTGCTCCTCCTCCAACGCCCCTGAGGATTTAGAGCGGAGGTTTTTTTGGGGGGGGGGGCTTTTTTTTTCCCAACCCACCAGGGACCCCCTAATCTAAAGCGGAGATGATCACAGCCCTCGAAAGACAAACTCTTCTCTTCCAAAATCTTCCCTTTTCGCTGTCATTCTTTCTCTCTGTATCTCTCGCACTCTCGGTTGTCTTCTATTGACCCACATTGATTTTTTTTCCTTCGTAAAAAAAAAAAAAAGGGTTCAAAATGGCCAGTGTCAAACTGCATGAGAGAGCTTCCCAAAGCAAGCAGCCATTCCTTCGAAACCACTATTTCGTAATTTGGCTCCGGCTCTCATAATGTGAAGTTCCAAAAAGTTTTATAAAA
>NC_044498.1:9325064-9327564 GCF_902362185.1 Chanos chanos
AATCTGGACGTATACAGAGAATCTGCCGTGAGAATTATGCAACATTCAGACTGAGAGGACTTAAAGGACAGACTTTCTCATTAGTCAAACTTAACCAGAAACCAATTTTGTAATCTACAACAACGTCATCGCCTTGTGTAGCATGTATAATTAGAACTGAGACACAGCTGGATGTATCCATAGGTAAAACCATGTCCATTTTATGGGTCAAAATATACAGAGACACAAATCATATGCTGCATTGGTTGGGTTCGATAAATCTGACCAACGCACATTAAAATCTAATACTGTATATCAGATTACTGGACAGATAAGCGTCCATCTCAGTCCAAATCCACAGAATTTCACGGAACCACAGTACTGCATTATTAAACCGAACATGCACGGACATATGGTAATTAGATGCATGGCAAGTTCAAAAACTAAATTTTGCTTGTAAGCTTTTAAAGTGAACTTGGAACAAGCATACTGGGAATATTTCAGTTCAGAGCATTAAATGTCAAGATTTAATGTCAATGCTGAAAAGAGAGAGACAGAGAGAGAGAGAGAGAGAGAGAGAGAGAGAAACAGACAGAAAGACGGCACAAGAAAGTGGAATCATTCTGTTGTCTTTCTTTCCATTCCATCCCAAAGACAGAATCGGGACTGCCACACCATCACTCCACCCGTTGCCTTGACGACCAGAAAAAACATCCAGTTGCTCTGGCAACAGGGACTCTAAAATTATGAGGCGGACAAGCCATAATTACAGAGTGTATATTTAAACTGAGACGGCGAGAGCGGCATTTAGGGCTGTTTAATTAGCTCTGTGTATGCTGCTCCAGGTGCCAGAAGAGTAAACACAAGTTTCAAATTTAGCTGTATGTATGGTCGAGAGTGTGCCACAATTATAAATTCATATTTTAAAATGAAGGGGATAGCAGAGAGTCATTTCCTGTCTTCCTGCATTTGGTCACCGTATTGTTTTTTTCTTGACCTGTGTTTCTCTCTCTCTCTCTCTCTCTCTCTCTCTCTATGTGTGTGTGTGTGTGTGTGTGTGTATCTGGTTTAAAAGACAGTTCTCAATTTACATACACAGATCCAGATCCAATATGTGTAATTGTCTCAACTATCTGGTGTGCTCTCAACTGATCAATAATCAATACAACTCCAATCACACTTCCTCAGATTTACCAGAATCTCACTGACTGATAAAGGTTCACTTTGCAGAGGATTTCCAGAGCATTCTAATGATCAATGAGAAATCTATACAGACAAGTGAAACACATTATCTCATCAGGAGGAGTGATATTACACCCAAACCCCTGTCTGTCTCTTTCTCTCCCTCTCTCTCTCTCTGTCTCTCTCACACACACACACACTCTCTCTGAATAAACTACAATTCAAAGTAGAACTGGAACAACAGGTCTCAGTTACTGATACACTGATATATATACTAAAATGATCATACCTGTGATACAATCCCACAGAAATGAAAGAGTGTGTGTGTCTGTGTGTGTGTGTACTCTTCATAGCCTGCATGGTCTGATAAGGCCTTTAAACACAGGGTTTAAAGCCTCATTTTCTGTTTATATACCCATTTCATTTCCAATAAGTCAGACAAGCTAAATATATCATGTTTACAGCCATGAACCCGGTTGACAACCATTGTTCAAAGTTAGGCAAGTCAGAGTGCAGCTGAATACAAGATTTTTTGTTTCTAAATAGAATTTTAAAGTTAATTTTATTCCAAAACATAGAAACAGAACATCAAATAGCAATGGAGGTCAAGAGATAGGAGTCAGACTTCCCAGATAGATGTGAATAACCATCAACCAACAACAATAAGTACCACTATAAAAACGTCATATAGAATATGACTGATATGAGCAGTGTATTTGTAACTACAATTATACAAACCCAAAGTGTGTGGAGCTACAGTAAAACAAACTCAGAGTGTGTGTAGCTACAATTAGGCGGAACCGGAGTGTATGTAGCTAAAGTCAGAGAGAGCCAGAGTGTGTGTAGCTACAGTCAGGCAGAACTGGAGTGTGTGTAGCTACAGTCAGGCAGAACTGGAGTGTGTGTAGCTACAATCGGACCTATAGTCTTTAGAGTAACTCCAGACTGCCCTGAGCATCTTATAACAGCCAGCATAGAGTTACAGCCCCACACACACAAACACACATGCTGAAGAACGTATACATGTACAATCAGAAACACACACACACACACAAGGAGTGACCTAGAACATGATAAAGGTTACAGAATGGAGAGAGCAGGAGAGTGGAATATTGGTCTTCACACGCACACAATACAAGTCATTTGGGTCCATTTCTTCTTTACAAAACAAACAATAGAACACATGCACGCGCGCACGCGCGCACAGGCACACATTAACTCTTTATAAGTCAAACAATAGAAGATAGCTAACCTACTCATTCAGGTTGCTGCGGACAAATAAGCAGTGATCTGTAGGAGAGCATGACGTTGTTTTTCCGTCTACCTCAGAGATCCAGTT
>NC_044498.1:9332564-9357564 GCF_902362185.1 Chanos chanos
TCAGAGGACCAGGTACACCCCAGTCAGAGGACCAGGTACACCCCGGTCAGAGGACCAGGTACACCCCGGTCAGAGGACCAGATAAACCCCAGTAAACAAAAAGACAACCTGAGAGATCTCCTTCATCCTATTGTGAGGCATTTCTGTCCTTATGGGAGTGGCCTGTTTCAGAATGACAATACCCCCATCAACCAAACACATACAGTCACAGATTGACTTGATAAGCAAAACATCCAAACAATGTAAACCATTCGCCTCAGTCGCCAAAACACAACACAGTCAAGCACTCACAGGAGATCCCTGAGCAGTGTACTGTTTTCAACTGCTAACAACAATACACCAAGTGATTACATTTTTTGTGGAAGGATATGGTTCCATCAGTCCAAAGAGTTCTAGACACCTGTCTAATTTTTGTCAAGGTGCATAAGACCCATCCTGGTTGATTATTGTGGACCCAGAACCTTATTAATACTCTTTATGGCTTTCACATAATTACCTCGTTACCCATAATTCCTTTAATGACTGACTAATGACCTTCAATGTAAAATCTAAATAGATTGTGTGTGCGTGTGTGTGTGTGTGTGTGTGTGTGTGTGTGTGTGCATGTGCACGCACATATAAATTCTAATGAACTGCACTTGCTCTCTCAGCAGTTTATATATACTCTCTTTCGCTCTCTCTCTCTCTCTCTCTCTCTCTCTCTCTCTCTCTCTCTCTCTCTTTCTCTATCTATCTATCTTGAGACTGTTTTGCCTACGGTAAGAATCACCTCATTCACAACTTGCGTGCCCTACTGATACCATCAGTGTGCTTCCAGCAGGATCAGTTTACACATTCCCATGGATACCGAGACTATGACACTGCTCTTCTTCTAACTAAAACCGTCAAAAAAAAAAAAAAAATCCATCACACTCTTAACCTCACATAAACACACACACACAAAATGTATTCGTGTGTTGTGTTTAAAATGACTCTGTGATTTCGGTTTCATTACAACAGTTATAATGAGTTTTTCCACATTCCACTATCATGTGTTTGATGCTCCTCTCCCCCTTCAGAACATTCCAGAGAAACACAAGACTTCTTCTACATTACAGCACGTGCATTCTCCACAATCCAGCTTACTAATTGCAGTTAAATCAGCCAAGTGTCAGTTCAACTGAATATTTGTTTCAGTGACGTAGACACACATTTTAGACAAAATGTTTGACATTTGACGGCACATTCTGGGAAATCTGTGATCCAAACATCATCTGCTTTTCACCTCCAACTGTTTCTGCAATTTAGAATCACAACTGGTTTTCAGTTAAATTACATAAATGATTTTAAGGATTCAGGCAGTTGGTAACCAGGCACTCATTTCTAAATAACTCAAATTACTGAGCTTCTCCTGTGGTTTAGTGACGTGAGAAGAGAAGCATACGGACACAGCCCCGTGACCTGCTCTCTGCAGGGGCAGGACAGAAACCTGATCGCCTGTCATATGAAAGAGCGTCACTGATACATGTCCAGTATTATGGCACAGAACACACACACACTCACACACACACACACACACACACAAACACACACACACTCAAACGCAACTCACACGTGCGTGCACGTGCACGGCCATTCCTACCTCACATATCCTTTTCACATGCACAAAACGACACGCCTATCTAACTCAGCCGAAGTCACACACACCCACATCAACATCCAGATCACAGGTCAGTCAGGACAGAGGGATTGTGTTTGCATAGAGTACAAAGCCAACGCTTCCCATCATTTGTTTTTCCTACATTTACATGTGGAGCAGCAGACAGACTAAACTCACTTACACACACACTCTCTCTCTGAGAAACCATAGCAAACCACACAGCTGTTCTCCAACTATTACACTGATAAACGCATCTGCATAGAGTAGTAGCATTTCTGTTATTATTATTCTGTTATTATTATCATTTACGGGCTTAATATTCCACAGGTCGGGATTTTCGGTGACTTTTGTGACCATTGGACGTATTCTTACATAAGGGGTGCCTTTGAGTATACAACACTCTGTGCGTAATTTCTAATCATAATTTCAACAACAAGGCAAATTTCTTGAAAATAATAATGTGACTTCTTTTTCTGAATCTACCTGATATTTGTGTTGGTCAGTTTAACTCAAAGTGCCAGTGGTGTGCCAGCCAATCATAGCCGTTTCTCCTGCGGCTATGTGTCCTTCATCTTCTGTTCTCTGTTACTACAAAGTTATTACAGTGGTTTCACTGATACACCACCATAAAAAACTGATAATAATTGCGTTTATCATCACCATAAAGTTAGCCGCCTGTTTTCATTTTATAACAATGGTTTGTAAATGGAGCTTTGCTTTGAACATCTTGGGCAATGTGTTTTTGATCTCTGCATGGAATAAACAGACATGAATTTCACTGATAAAAAAGATAAGTGCTCTTTCTCTCTCTCTCTCTCTCTCACAGACACACACACACGCGCGCGTGCGCGCACGTGCGCACACACTGGGCAGTGGAGCCCGGTTTTAATGAAACCTGTAAATGCAGGGGCTTAAGGAGATGGCCCGTATGGAACAGGCTTTATGACACTGGTCATAAAGGACAGGCTTTCTATTACATTCTGTCCCCAATTTTAACAAGTGGAATGTTTGTGTGTATGTGCATGTGTGTTGTGAAGATTGTGTGACTAAATAAAGGAATGTGTGTGTGCACTCTGCATGCTCATCCTATGTATGTGTTTAAGGCTGCCTTTGTGTATTTGTGTGTGTGAGTGTGTGTATCAGTGTGTGTGATTCTTGTTGTTGAGCTGATGGTGGTCTTGGCACTGAAGAACTCCACGTATGAGTATATAAGGGACAGAGGTAATGGGATAGCAGACCATGCTAATCTTTACAGAAGACCTATCATTCTAATTAGAGAACAATCATTCTTTCCTTCGTGGCTGTCCTCTTATCAGCTCTCCCAGGAAACACCACTGAAAAAGCGGCGAAACACACCCAGCAAAAATACTCTGTGTGACCTTTCACCTTTGACCTTGAGAAGGCCAGCCTTCACCTCCAAAGGCAAGGTTCCACAAATAGTGATCGATCTGGGGTGACCCCTATCTCTCCCTCTTTCTTTCTCATTCATTCTCTCCCCTCCTCTCTCTTTCCCTCTTTTTCTCTCTCCCTCTCTCTCTCTCTCACACACACACACACTGTTGGTAATGCATCTCAGGCATGCTGACCTAAGGCCACTCATTAGCTCAGCCAGCTTTAGGTTACAGCACTTTGAAGAGAAAGAGCAAGAGAGAGAGAGAGAGAGAGAGAGAGAGAGAGAGAGAGATGCAGGACTCTGAGTGGGGTAGTTTTGGACTAGAGAGATATGAAAAGCGAGGAGAGGTAAGTTGGTAAGATGAGACACACACACACACATAAACACACCCGTAAGCACATGTACAAACACACACTGCTTTTTACGTAATGTCTCTAAATTATTATCATCCTCTCACCCAGTAACCAGCTCCAGGTTTTCTACAGGGTCTGCGTTTGTGTGTGTGTAAGTGGATCAATAAACTTCAGTATCGCTCAATACAATGCCCTGTCTAAAGCCTTCACACATCAATATCACGTTAGATATCACAGACACACAAAGACGTATTAACTACAAATCCAATTAGCCTAAGCAGGTTGTCTCATTTTCAAACCAATGACATTAATACATCCCTCACTGTGTCAACTGTTAACGCTCGATTATTTCATTTTTGTCGTAAATGCTACTATCATAATTGTCTAAAAGCGTCTCATCAATCCCTCAGGATCATGTGAAAAGACAAGCAGTCGGTGACGGCATTCAGCATTTATCACTCAAACGCTCCAGATGCGTACGCACCTGTGTGTGTATGTGTGTGTGTGTGTGTGCGTGCGTGCGTGTGTGTGTTTGGGGGGGGGGGGGCTGTTTTGGGAACATGGAGATGGTGGTGGATTGGAATTGTTAATGGATAGGTCTAAACTGGAATGCCACTTACTGAATTACCCATCAGCCTCCTCTCAAGAGACCTCACGATACACAGTGCTACTAACATCAAAACATTACTCTCCCTCACACATACGACGGGCTCCCACCAACAAACACTCTCACACATATCTCACCAGAATTCCCACAGATAACGTGTAGCAGAGCAAGGGACAGCACAAAGGAGGAGATTTGCACACTTACCAGTTATGAATCGTTCAACACAAACCGCTTCACTTTAGAAAGGGTCGTGTTTTCAGTCAAAAACAATCTGAGACAGGCATGTTAAAATAGTTACAGACTGGAATGTCTGATCTAAGTCCACTGCCTTCAGTTGCGAGTCAAACTCTACAATAGTACATGAAAATCCTGATTAAACAAGTAACACGTTCTTCATGAACACGATCTTTTCAAACCCCAGCTCTGTACAGCAGGAAACCTCGTGGGTTTTTTTTTAAAAATTTTACCACTCTGCCACAGAGGGAAATGCCATTTATGAATACCTAAAAATATGCTTGGGAGGCACACAAATTACGCAGAGGGATAAGAGTTTGTTTGTTTGTTGGTTTGTGTGCATGGGTGGGTAGTGTGAGTGTGTTTATGTATGTGTATGAGTACATGTTAGTTTTTATTGAGTCAGTTGGGTGTTGCGTTCTGGACTTCCCTGGCAAAAAAAACCACAAAACATTAATTACTCTTGTTATTTTATTTCTTGTGCTATGTCAATTTTAATTCTTCAAGGTGTAATCAGAGCTCACAAGTTCCCTCATTTTATTTATGATTACACGCATCCAACACATAAGCGCCATTTCAGATAGAAACCAAAACAATCTCAACCTAAATCAGAAGCCAATTCACGTCTGGCTCAAGATCTGTGTGTTTGGAAGGTTTTTTTTTCCATCTCTGTCTTCAAATAAGATTCTTCAGTGACAGAACATGTAGTGATATTACCTTCCTTTCCAATTCTAGCACTAGAGGAAGAACTCACAGATGAAATAATCTAAATAATAAACAAATAAATGTTAAATAAATACAAAAGTTAAATACATTAAGAAACAGATTTTAGCTAACTTGACTGAATCCCAAGAGAGATAGAGAGGGAGAAGGAGAGAAAGAGAGAGAGAGTGTCTAGAGGAGTAATGGGAATGGAAACCCCCTCTCCTGAGAGGTTGCCTGGCAACCCCAGATCTCATCAAGACCCAGCGGGACTAAAAAGCCCAGCAACAGGGCTCTGTTTATGGGCAAGAGCGTCACTGTGGGTCCAGGCTCTCTCCGAGGCCTGATCTTAAAGCTAGACACACACACACACATTAAAATATACAAACTCATTTTAATGCCAGGAGAGTATCCCATTACCTCTGTTTGAACAGTAGGGGGAGCAAGAGGACAAGAATAAGACATGCTTATGAAAATGTGCAGTAACACAGACTGAACACTAGAGTGAGTTCTACACACTTCAGTATCGGAGGAGGCTCCTAACAGACCCGCCAGATAGTCTCGGCTCATTGCAACACTAAATTAACCATTATACTCACTGTAAGTTCAACAGGGAGAGATGCGTCTCTGATAACGCAGCTGAAAAAATAAACAAAGTAAAAGGACTTCTCAAAAAGTCCTTATGAACCGATTCTACCTCTCTCTCTCTCTCTCTCTGTTTTTTCTCTTTCCATTCCTGACTCTCTCCCACTGTATTCCACAGCCTGGAGGGAACATCTCTCTCTCTCTCTCTCCCTCTCTCTCTCTCTCTCTCAGTGGCATTAAAGGTACGCCACGGGTAATATATGAATGGAGTGACACGATTCCTCTCAGGCAGGCAGGCAGGTGTGTGTGTGTGTGTGTGTTTACTGTACTTGCTGTGGGGATAGGTCCTTCTCTCACTCCATAATGAGAGAGATAAGGCAACGTTTATAACTGCCTCACTTAACACAGCTCTCATCCACATTCCTGCTCTCCACAGGTTTCAGCTCCATTAACATCACTCAAAGCCAGCAGGATTAGTCAAAGCATAAGGTTTCTCTTCACAAAGGAATACTCATCAAGCGCTTTTTTCTGTGTGTGTGGAAGTTGTCAAAGAAAAGGCCATAGGTGAAGGTGAGACAGCTGCTGACCTTTTAACCTTGCCTATGGCCAAATCTCTTTGTGATGTCCTGAGGTGTGTGTGTGTGTGTGTGTGTGTGTGTGTGTGTGTGTGTGTGTGTGTGTGCGTGCGTGTACATGTTTTTAGGGGGAGGAAGCTGTTTGTTTGAATGAACAGAAACTAAAAAATCATTAAAAACCGGTAAGGCAACTTCTGTCACACACACACACATGCACGCACACACGCACACACACACATGCACATAGCCAAAAACCAGCAAGATTAATGGTCCCCAATGACTCACTCACACATATCCACCCACACACAGCGCACCCAGAGATAAAGAGAAAGAGACTGGTATCCTGTGGACACTATATGTGTGAGTGTGTGTGTGTGAGAGACAGAGTAAAAATGCGTGTGTAGTTTCAGTTCCATCTGTTCCTCAGGCCATCCTGTTAGCCCTTTCCCTTTCCTGTGGATATCTGCGTGTGTGTGTCGTGTGTGTGTGTGTGCGTATGCGTTCCAAGATTCTGTGTTTTTCCAAGTGAGTATGGTATACTTTTTCACACTTCATCTGTCAGTCCTGCTCTCTGCCAGCATATTTGTGTATATGTATTGTGTGTGCGTGTTAAAATGTGATAAAAAAAAAAAAAAAAAACCTGCAGTAATCTGGCCTGAGATCAGCTACAAAGTTGGCCTGATATTTAGAGAGTAGAGAAAAGGTGGCGTCTTGTCCTCCACAGCAGATTCCTGATTGGCCACACTTCATAAAACAATGATAAAAAGATGCTGCGAGCCAATCGGATCGGTCCATCACAAAGGGCCGGGCGCTGTTTCAACTACATTGAGTGAGTGTGTGTGTGTGTGGTTTTGATTTGGTCAAACAGTCAAACAAAATATTAAAGAGCACACACAGACATAAAATCACAGACACACATACAAACACACAGACATAAAATCACAGACACACATACAAACACACAGACATAAAATCACAGACACACATACAAACACACAGACATAAAATCACAGACACACATACAAACACACAGACATAAAATCACAGACACACATACAAACACACAGACATAAAATCACAGACACACATACAAACACACAGACATAAAATCACAGACACACATACAAACACACAGACATAAAATCACAGACACACATACAAACACACAGACATAAAATCACAGACACACATACAAACACACAGACATAAAATCACAGACACACATACAAACACACAGACTTAAAATCACAGACACACATACAAACACACAGACATAAAATCACAGACACACATACAAACACACAGACATAAAATCACAGACACACATACAAACACACAGACATAAAATCACAGACACATATACAAACACACAGACATAAAATCACAGACACACATACAAACACACAGACATAAAATCACAGACACACATACAAACACACAGACATAAAATCACAGACACACATACAAACACACAGACATAAAATCACAGACACACCTACAAACACACAGACTTAAAATCACAGACACACATACAAACACACAGACGCGCTCGTGTCAGGAAACCCACTGTTGTTTTTCCACATCAATGACACATTGAAGCTCCACGTTAAGCAGCTCTAAGCAGGAGCTGCTCCTTCCAGACCACTCCATTAGTCACACTGACAGCTGGTCTCTCTCTCCTGTGTGTGTGTGTGTGTGTGTGTGTGTGTGTGTGTGTGTGTGTGGGTGTGTGTGCGTACAAACAGAGCACCATCCTAACTTTAAAACGCATAGTTGGGCGAGATGCATTTAAGTTGAAAAAATTCGAATGACATTATAAACGCATATAGAAAATGCCACGGGGGAACTTTACACCCTCGTACACCTGCTCACACATATACAGGCACACAAAGGTATGTGTCATGTTTTCTAACTAACTAACTGACAAGCAAAGCCACTCTCATTCTCAGAAATGACTTACACCTGGTTGTTACCTTTGTTGTTGTTGTCGTTGTCGTTGTGTGTGTGTGCGTGCATGTATGTGTATGTGTATGTATGTGTGTGTGAGTGTGTGTGTGTGTGTGTGTGTGTGTGTGTAAACGTCCTTTGGCTATTTCTAAGCTGCAGAAAAATAAGCTCACCAGTGTATGGTCACAGAGGTGAGAAGGTTTCTCTTGTTACTTAACACTCAAGGCAATCCACTCAATGTGCCCAGCGGTAGCCAATCACAGACAGGCATTCATCTGGTTCTCCATTTCCCACATCTCTGCCTGAGCCTCATGCACATAGCCTACATTTTCTCCATCTTCTTTCTTTTGTTTTTGTCTCTGTGTCTCTCCACAAAACAATACAATGTAATAATCATTAATCATACATACACATCAAATCTTGAAAATTGGGAGGACTTAACTCGTGCCATCCCAACTATCATTTTTTTTTAAAATAACGAAAAAGATTTCCATAATCTCAGAGGGAATTAAACTATCAGATATTCCCGACGTTTTGCAGAACTGCTGGCCAAGCCTGGCAACTTGCCCAAACCGCAACGGTCCCCCGACACGGCGTGTGTGTGTGTGTGTGTGTGTGTGTGTGTGTGTGTGTGAGTGGGGGGAGGGACAGGGGTCAGGGCAGACACCCTCCACATCCTGACACATCCTCTCATGCCCACTCCATCTGTCAATTAGCAATATTGTCAACCGTCACACTTTGCCCACATTTCTGTTTTAAATTCCACTGAGCTACAAGGCTTTATTCTGAGACATTTAAACTGATGGAGTCTGACTGGTTACATGCCTCTGCTGTTTAACCACTTCTTCAACATCCATAAGGGTTATAGCCAGTTCATGCAGGTTTGACAACTCTATTATACAGGCAGTTCACTGGAAAAATTTGACCTGCACAAAACAGCTCTACCAACTTCATCAGGGTCAAAGTTGTACAGATGAAGTTAAGGTGTATGTTTCACTACATGGTTGCTCCAGAGGTATAAAAATCTTGTGTCTGTATGCTGCTCCATTGGCTAATTTAATAAAATCCCCTTTCAGGCCGGTAAATATAGCTGTTCAGCATCAAACAGAAATTAAACGATCTGGTTTCTAAAAGAAAAGAAACAACTTCAGAGTTTGTCGGTTAAGTGTAAAGGTAGAATTTGGCCTTAAATCTTCAAAAACAATGACAGGGCTGAAAATATATTGCCAGTATCCGCAGTCTGAAGCTACCAGCTTTGTGCAGATTTGTTCAGGAAAAAAAAAAAAAAAAAAGACTGCTGATTTTGACCAGAGTGACCAAGAGTCAAAAGGTGAACGCACTTCTTTCGGTGCAAGAAGTCCTAGAAAAACAAAACAAGACTGGAAACAAAAGGTGTTTTCTTTCCTTTTTTTCTAGCAACGTGCTGAAAAGGGTTGTTAAATAAAGGAAAACTCTACATTGTGAGTAAGCTGAGGAGTGAGTTAATGTCCTGCTCTCCTTCCCCATCATTCTTCTCCTCCTTTTCTAAATAAATGAGAGCGAGAGAGAGCAGGGCCGCCCGTAAAACAACCCTCTACGTCTCTATCTCCGTCAGCGAACCATACGCCCCAGCTCTCGGCGAGCCCATTAAGAGCTGATTTAACGGTGGGGTGGCGGAGGGGCGCCTGGGGGTGTTTTATACCGGTCAGACAGACGTCTGGGAGAGAGTTGTCCGTTACCGTGACAATGGGGTGTCCGACAGCAGGCTGGCACACTGCCCTCTACAGCTGGCCGCTGTCTGTCGCTCACAGAGACACACGCGCGCATACGCACAGCTGTTAGCTGTCTCCCTCACGGCGCGCGGACACCGCACGAGCGAAGGAGTATCCGAGTAACCCGGCGTCGGTCGGCCCTGGGGATCTTTGTTAGCGTCAACGATGCTGGAATGAACGGGAGGAGGTTAAAGCTAACATGCTAACTTCCTGTACGTATCCAAGACATGCAATCGCATATGTCTGCTCTCAACCGTTTGTTTTCAACTGGGAAGAGTTGATTTGCGTGGAGAGAGAGAGAGAGAGATGAAGAGTTATTGTTGAATTCAAACATCGCATTCTCTGGGCTGTTAAAACCCACCGCAAGATGACAAGAAGATGATTTCCACATGGAAATCTACCCTGTCTGTCTCTGTCTTTTACTTATTGTAGTCTCTAATCACCAAAAGACCACAAAATACAAAAACACTCATATACACACATGCATACTATCAACTCTCAGAAGACACAGCGGATAATATGTATCACTGTGGATAAGTGTGTTTGTCCAGATACACTGATGTAAAGCTCTGCATTAGGAGTATAACTGTGTATATACTTCTTTTGGTGGACAGCCAATAGGAAAAGAGGAATACTTTTGTTCACTGGCCTCTTGTTTATTCCAAGCTTGAGTGTGAGCAGACTCCCAGTGTGTTGATTTACCCAGCATTTACAGCCCCAGGAGGCTGCTGGGATAGCTACTGGAGGACTGATGGAAAAATAATGAGGGTGTTCCACCCAATTTATGCATTAAGACCCACGTCAGAGAGAGAGAGAGACAGAGAGAGAGAGGGAGAGAGTGAGAGGAAAGAGAGAGTGAGAGTGAGACTGAGAGAGAGAGAGAGAGAGAGAGAGAGAGAGAGAGAGAGAGAGAGTGAAAAATGAGAAATGTTTTACCCCTCCTCAGCACAGTATGTGCTCTGGACAAAAGAAGACCATTAGCTTGTATGAAGGAAGGGCTCTCCGTGCATGTCTCTCTCTCTCTCTCTCTCTCTCTGTCTCTCTTTCTGTCTCTCTCTCTCTTTCATACTAAACAAAGGGCCAAGTCACACCATGACTTCATCCAAGGATCCTTTAACACATGCATGCGCACATCCAGAAAAGGTTTACCTCTAGGATGACAGATGTAATAATATGTTTAAAAAAAAAGGGAGGTTTTTACAACAGCTGACAAATAGCGTGAATAGATGACACATGAGATGAGACGCAGGAGATATATATGAGACTCCACTGAGAAATGTGAGACTAAACACAACGACAGCAGCTCTCTGGTGAGTTTTTCTAAAAATGTTTGTCAGATAAGACGGCTTTTAGTGGTGCGACTGAGCATAAAAATAATGAACTACTGACAACTCCCACCACACAAACACACGCAAACACACACACACGCACGCACGCACGCACTCCACTTTCCTTCATCAGTTAGCAGTTTTCCCACATTGGGCCATAAACCCTGAGGTCATTTTAACAGCTCCCATTCCATAGTTTCTTTGGAACATTCCTCTCTCTGTGTTTCTCTATACTTCTGGTGGAGCAATAACACACACATGTAAATCAGCCTTACTGCCCGTCCCACAACACAGTGAAGTAATGAAGTAGGAAAGTAAAGCTTGTTTCTTGTGTGAATGACAGACACACACACACACACACACACACGCACACACACACGCACACACACACACACAAAAGCATGTCCAAAAAGGATGTCTAAAAGCTCAGCTTCAGGGAGAATACTTTCCTCACCAGCATGTTGATTTTTTTTTTCTGCTGCACTAAAATTGTACACACCTATTAATCTACACAACGACACAAACATCTCTAATCCAGACAGAGGATTCAAACAGTTTCATAAGACATGCAGCAGTCTGTGTGTGTGTGTGTCTGTGTGTGTGTGTGTGTGTGTCAGAGAGAGAGAGAGAGAGATACTGATGACACTTAAACATGGTCACGACAGAACAGATCCTAAAGGTTTCATTCCAGTGAGTTCACTGTGGGATAGTTTTATGTTCAGGTGTTGGTGAGACAGCTGGAGTCTCTAGACAGCTGGAGTCTCTAGACGTCCAGAAAAAAGTTCAAATGACTGCAAAACACTGTTACTGTTCATGGCCACTTACACCCACACCCAAACCCACACACCCACAAACAAGCTCTCCAGTAACACAAATTCACACCCATGACACAACTAAGACAGCCCATATGGTAAATTATGTTCAGAATCTTCAAACCTACCTGTTGCTTTACAGTATCAAGTTTGACACTTGATATTGTACCTTATCATGCACCTTGCTTTCATACAGAAAGAAGGGGGAGTGTGTGTGCGTGTGTGTGTGTGTGGGAGTTGGGTAGATAAGCAAAAAACAACACTTACCTGAGCACAGCAGGTTCGTGTTAAATGGAGGCCCACGAGCAGGGAGAGAGAGAGAGAGAGAGAGAGAGAGAGAGAGAGATAACAGTCATTAACAGTGTTGAGACTTAGAAAAAAAATTCCCAGATAAATCACTACAAACACCTAAATATAGAAAATACACATAAACGTATATATAACAAATTTCTACTCATGCTGTTTAACACCAGTTACACAACTCTAAAGAAAAACAGCAACTGTTAAATATCTGCGACAAGCCTAGGGCAACAACACGCTTACAGTTTTACAGGAAAAGAGGTAAACTAACATGTCGAGTCAAGCCTTGTATCCCGTAGCAATAATTAAATGTATAAGAGTAATGACATTAAAAAAAAAAAACGCCCTGTCAGATACTGACGGGTGAACAGATTTAATTAACAGCATATTTTCACTTTTATCTTCTTCTTTCCCCCTAAAAGAAAACTGTAGCTCATATCTACCCAAACACACAGTCTAAGCTTTTCAAACACATTTAAAATCCAATGGTTCTTAATTTTAATTAATCTCAACCCCCCCCCCCCCCCCCCCCCCCCCCCCCATTTTTAATGAGATGCCTAAGCAGCAGGATTGTGGAATACACAGTGACCAAAAATGGGATTTTTTTTTTATGAGGTAATAATTAGTTCCACATATCTGGACAAAATATAAACCTATCATTGATTTTATTGCATGACTGAAAAAAAAACATCAGAATACTATTCGCACGCACATTATCGAAACAGCACAAACACTGACTTGTTTTTTTTTGTTGTTGTTGTTTTTTTTTTGTCTGAGGAGTGCTGAGGCCAGGATGGAAAAATAGAAAAAAAAATATCCCAGAATATGTCAGGCTGTTTTTGTGAGAAAAGAGACTGATTTGGTTCATTTTTATCATTGTGCTTGCTATCAGCCAAGTGTTTTAAAAAGGTTTTGAGTGGGGTAGCCAGCTACATATTCCATCTTCTCTCTCTGTTTTACCCAGACCACAATGAACCACGGAAAATGAGGGAAAGCAAAGAAAAACTAGAGACTGGGGTGAGGGGGTGGGGGCGCTCTAATTGTATATTATGAGTTTTTGAAGTTGTTTTTCTAAAAGATTTTTCAGTATGATGACTTGTTTGTTTCACTGTGACAAGGCTGAATGTGCTCCTGGTCTGTGAAAGCAAACCCTGTATTTTCATACTGGGTGGATAATAAAGATGGATTTTAAGGGAGAAAAGGTCATTTAACCTGATCTCACACCCTCACTGGAGCACAGCTGGGATTGCAGAGCTGATAATCAACCCAGCTGTAACATGGCAATGGAGTTGTGCATGTATGTGTGTGTGTGTGTGTGTGTGTGTGTGTTTGTGTGTGTGTGTGTGTATGCGTGTGCATGTGTGTGTGTGTGTTCAGGTGTGACTGTCTAAACTAATTATCAGAATAGCTGTGAATCTAAAGTGTGTTTCCATTCCCTCAACAAATTGTCTGTTTCTACACACTGTCATCTTACATTCCTTCCACTGTTTCCTCACCGTGTGAGTCAGCCTACCAGATAATTATGAGCTTTGATAAAACTACTGTGTAACATTAAAACACACACACCCACGCACGTACACACACGTATATGCATACAAACACGCGCGCGCGCACACACACACACAGATTGTCCATAAAGAGATAGAGATATACAGAAATGTTGGTGATTAATTTTAAATGTGAAACAGGCCAAAATTGGTCATCAATGAAAACTCACTTACAAATTGGTCTGGCTCTTGGCTAGAGCACACACACCTCGACACACACACACACACGCACACACACACACACACACACACAAGGTGGCAGGCCTGTCAATCAAACATCAGTGAACAAAAGCAGGGGAGGTGTCAGGCTGCTTTTCTAGGTCTGCATTAAATCCAGACTAAAACCTATTAACCATAAATCTAACCATAAAGTTCTACTGCACACATAAACTAAAAAAAGCAAACATAATCTTCAAAATGAAGATTATGTTTGCATGACTAACACAAACACCACATCAGAAAGATTGGACAGAAAACACCCTCACTCTCTCACATCTCTCTCTGTCATTGTCCCTGTCACTTTCTCTCTCTCTCTGTCTCTCTCTCTCTCTATCTCAGTCTCTCAGTCTCTTCTTTGTGCTAATGGTACTTAGGTTAAATGCTACGTCCTACATCAGCTCTGGACTGAAGACTACAGCTATTAACAACCATAACCGTCCACACAAACACAAACACACACACACACACACACACACACACGCAAACACGTACACAAACGCACACATGCGCACACACACACAAATGCACACACGCTCACGTGGACACACACACACACACACACACACACGCACGCATGCGCGCACAAACACACTTTGGCTCTGTATCCATACCTGAGTAGGGGCTCTTCCTTCTTCTGCGGCCCCAGAGGGTGAGTGCTCTGACAGGCATGACTGAGTCGGCTAATCCCCTCTGAGCTAAACGCACAAACACACACACACACCCCAACACACACTCTCTCTCTACCTTACACACACTTCTGCATTCTGCTTCTCCATACCAGGACACACACACATTCTCCTCCTCACACACACTGTTTAACAAACTCTTTCACACACTTCTACTTCCATGAACGACCACACACATATACGCACACACACACACTCCTCTTCCACAACCTCGCACACACACTCTCCTCTTCCACAACCTGACACCAATGTGCAGCCTCATCGCATGCATGCACTTAACGCACACACTCCAATAAAAGGGTTCGCTTCACACACACACACACACACTGAGGGATTGGGGGCAGGGGTGCAAGGGGGTGTTACAATTCAAAGGAGCCTGGCCATGCTGACCCCCACCGGGCAGGTTGCCAAGGAGACGGCGATGGTATCAAAAGAGTCCCGTGGTGGCTAAGAGAGATCCCAGCCAAACCCAGTGAAATTATCTGACAGTGAGTTAAGAGAATGGCTGTCTCTCTCTCTCTCTCTCTCTCTCTCTGAATCAGCACCCTCAGCTCATCCCAACAACTCAAACACACACACACACCCTCACACACACCAAAAGCTTTAGTCCAGTAAGGATAAAACCATACACCCGCACACACCCACAGAGGAATACACTTTTACAGACACACACCTGTGGGATGTTACGTTTTTCAGTTTCAGTTGAAGATGCACACGGTAAGATTTCTACCACTGCTGCATCATTATTAAATATTCAAGAATAATGATTATATTAGACCCTGAGAATTCCATATGTCAAAAAAAAAACCCCTGTAAAATGAAAACTCACTTATGACAGCACACATTTGTATTCTGTATCTTCAAAAATATTCATTCAGACATCCTGTAGCTGTCTTAGACCATGCCCTGGTCTCTTTTTCCTAATTACGAGTCATAAGACACGCGAGAGAGCAAGAGAGCAAGTTTTTTATCTAATTTGTTCAAATTCGCAGTTTCCGCTCCGTGCAACTCGCGTGTTCTCACACTCACACAAACACACACACAGTTACACAACAGTTCTCCTTCAATCCCGAATCCCTTACCCTCCCGGCTCTCTGTACTGAAATAGCACATGTGTGTCACCCAGGCTCATTAACTCGACTCTTCTCGCAGACACACCTCTCGCTCACACACACACACACACACACACACACACACACACACACACACACACACACACACCCCTCTGGAAGACTCTGCTCTGATTCATCTAAATCTGCCACCATGGGAACAACCCTCAACTCTGCAGTGATTTCAAAACCGTGCTGAGCATTCTCCTTTGGATTCTGTGAATTCAAACTTACACACTCAGGCTGTGAGGATGCACTCTAATAACACACACACACACACACACACACACACACACACACAGATAGATAGCCACACACTTACTGTATGTGAAGTATTGTGACTGAAGAAGTACTTAATTTTAATTAGAAGATGATTAAAAACACCACAACATTCAGAGAGATTAAAGACTCCCAGAGTTTAAGACAAAGAAGAAGAGATCAAGTTTCAACAGGGAGATCAACAAGGAGAACCAGTGGGGACAGAATTAGCTTCAGAGAGAGTCACAATGAAAACATGACTGAATTTTAACAGGAGAAACAGTAGTCAAGAGATTGGAGTGAGAGAGACAAAGAGAGAGAGAGAGAGAGAGAGAGAGAGAGAGAGAGGGAGAGAGAGAGAGAGAGAGAGAGAGAGAGAGAGAGAGAGAGAAGTAGAGAGAGAATTTAGCCTTGGCCTGATTACTGACACAGAGTCAGAGAGGCCCTGACATTCCTCAGAGCCTCAGTGTGAGTGTGTGTGTGTGTGTGTGTGTGTGTATGTGTGTGTGCATGCTCTCAAGTGGTTCAGTGACATGTCTGACCCTGTGGCTGGGGCCCTTCATCACACACAGAGGTATTTAGTGTGTGTGAGTGAGTGTGAGTGTGAGTGTGTGAGTGTGTGTGTGTGTGTATCTGTGTGTGTGTGCGTGTGAAAAGTGGGAAAGAAGGTTTCAAGCCTCAACCGAAAAGATATAAGAACAGCCATACCATCACTCCTTCCCACAGAATCCATGTCTAGTCTGTGTAGCGCTGAGAGACAGTCACACATGCACACACACACACACACACACACACAGAGACAGAGAGAGAGGGTGTGTGCCTGCAGAGAGTAAATATAGCCCCACTGCACTACTCAGGCCAAAACACCACAAACGTCCACATCAGGCCTGCCCATCTCTACCCACATCAGAGCATCAGAACTGGGTACAGGAGATAAAAGAGAGAGAGAGAGAGAGAGAGAGAAAGAGAGACCATGAAAGAAAAGAGAGATAGGGAGGGAAAATAAGTTACATCCTCCTTTTACAGCTCATACACAGTTAAAGATCAGTACTGTCTACAACAGTCCCCTAACACTTAAGATCTGGTCCAGCGGCCAAAGCTCATAGCACACCCAACTCAATGCACCGTCATCTGGGGACACCCAGCTCAATGCACCGTCATCTGGGGACACCCAGCTCAATGCACCGTCATCTGGGGACACCCAGCTCAATGCACCATCATCTGGGGACACCCAGCTCAATCCACTGTCATCTGGGGACCAGTCTTCACCACTTAACATTGATTATAGACAGTTAACTGTCTGCTGATCATCTGAAAATATTTACAAATAGTTTTAATAACTGCAGTGATAAGAAGTTTCATCTTCTCATCAACTCGTAAATAAGATGGAGAGACAGAAAGGTGAGAGAGAGAACCAACAACTGCTATGATTTGTCATGTTGGCCATATATTAACAATGTTTTAAAATATAATTGTAATTTATTAATGCTTTGGTGTTTACTTTTAACTTTTAACTGCCCCGTCTGTAAACTCTGACCAAGTAAAATGATCTTCTTTTAAGACACAGCCAACATTTCAAGGCTCCGAGGTCTGTTCCAGGTGATCAAGGATTGGTTCAGTGGTCTAAGGAAAGGTTTTTTTTTTTTTAATTTATTGCTTACTTTCATTTTACAACGCAAGTACATTATAGCAAACAAATTATACAGTTGTGCAGTTTACAGTCAAACTCTATGAACAGTGAGGTTTCAAAAGGCAACCAGACTCAAGAGAGAGGAATCAGTGGGTAAATGGACGACATGGAGAGGATTTGTGGCTTTTGGGTTTAGATTTGAGTGTGTGTTTTTATAAATGACAACCAAGCCAACTAGGTTTCCTGCCATTTGGGGCCACTGGGAGGTTTTATGTGTCGTCCGCCATAATGAGGCAAAGGACATAACATTTGAAACTTGTCGACCGTGGCCTCCGTGTGAACAGTTTTGTCGTGTGTGTGTGTGTGTGTGTGTGTGTGAGTGTGTACGCTCTCTGACATGTAACAAGTGCGTGATGTGTAATTCAGGGAGACGTGTGCAGCTACCTGACTGTGCAGCTTTTTTTAAAAAAAAAGAAAAAAAAGTATTTCTGATGGATTGCAGGTGTGTGTGTGTGTCTGCAGAATGCCTCTGCTCCGCACATGCTTGTGTCTGAATCAGACTCAATTCAAGCAGAAGCTGGATTTGTCTGTAAAGGAAAAAAAAATAAGACAGCTCTGTCTTAAGGAGGGGGTGCACACACACACACACACACACACACACACGCACATCATGCACATGCTCACACACATACACACACACACACACTCACCCCTACCCAGTCAAAGACCACATGAAAGACAGGCTGGGTGTGTCACCATATGGTCTGAGGAGCCAGTGGAGGGAGGGTGGGGGAAACAGAGAGAGAGAGGGGGAGAGAGAGAGAGAGAGACGAAGAAGAGGAAGAAAGAGAGAAAGGACAGGAGGGGAAACTCCTCGTGTGCAAAAAAGCGGCTGTCTCCATTAAACTCTCCTTTTTACTCTCTCTCTCTCTCTCTCTCTCTCTCTCTCTCACACACACACACACACACACACACACACACACACACACTCGTAATCCTCACTCTCCTCCAGGCCAATTAGGAAGCTCTATTATGTCTTTAGTGAGTGTCAAGCAGAAAACCTCTCTATTCGGCCAAACACACACACACACGCACACACACACACACACACACACACACAAATCCACAAACCCTTGGGAAATAGGGGCTAAGGAGAGTCCAAGCTAAGGTCAGACTCATTGAAGAACTGTCTCACTGTGTCTCACTGTAGCTGCTAGAAATGGCCTGTGACCACAGAGAACGAGAGAGAGAGAGAGAGAGAGAGAGAGAGGGAGGGAGGGAGAGAGAGAGAGAGGGAGAGGAAGAGAGAGAGAGAGAGAGAGAGAGGAGTGGGGGTGTGAGGCAGAGTAGAAAGGGAATAGAGTTAAAAAGAAAGGTCAAAGGTGGGAGAGATTAAAACATCAATGCCTATCACAGCTCAGATCTCAGGTGCACATGAGTGACACACACACACACACACACACACACACACACACACACACCAGGGCTATTCAATTGGTTTGGAATGGGGGCCAGTTCATGAAAAGGATCCCAAATAAGGGGCCTGAGAAATATGGCTTAAAATATGAGTAATCACATTAACAGCTACAGATACAGTAAAGTAGAACAACAACAACAACATCAGTGCATTGTTGTTGTAGCCATTTTGTGATTTAATAACTTTGTTCTTGTAAATGTATCTGAATGTTAATGTTGTTGATGCACCTATGTACCTGACTGTGCTGGGGTGGAGGAATTACATTCTAGATGACAGTTTATGCCTGTACTTACGGTAGCGACAGGGCACACATACGTCACCGAGGGAAAAACCGGGGGATTGGAATTAGAATTGGGTTTGGTGAAATGCGGAGTGAGTGAGGGTGGTTGTAAACGATTTTTTGACCACTTTTGATACACTTTTGATACACTTTTGATACACTTCGTTTTCCTTTATATTACAAATCTAAGTTATTTTCGTTTTCTTTTATGTGTTATTGGAATTATCAAGTCTTTTCGGTTGACATCTTTTGTTTCAATAAATGGAATTTCTTTGATTTAAAGGACTCGAAAGTGCGTTCAAAACAGCTACCTACTCATTCATTCCACGGTCTTAATTTGGAAAAGCTAAAACATGGAAAGGCCGAGACAATTGTATTGTATCAAGACAGATAGGCCCAAGGCATTTCTGCCTTCGAATGGTAAGATACACCACGTCCAGAAATCAGCCCAGGTGAGCCACATCACAGACATTTAGAATTTCACTCATTGAACTAACAGACAACATCCACTTAAGTGCACACAGCTGTACCAACAAAAACTAAACATGAGCGTACAGTATGGTATTAAGTGCACTTAAGTTCTTTACGCAACAATATGCAGTCGTGGCAGGGTAAACAAACGGTCCTCGTACAGACAGATGTAAACACAAACACATACTTCTCTGTCCATTCACTGTTGAATTGCCTGTTTTCTGAGTCAACTTTTCGTTTTGTTTTTTTTTTTTTTTAAAAAAAGTAGAGAGAGACATTTTGTCTAACCAGCCAGGCTAACGTGCTTTTAACTAATTAAAAAAAAAAAACAAAATTAAAATCGACAAGTAGCCCATTCAAAGGGCCAGCGCAAATTACCCCACGGGCCAGGCCCCGGCCCCGAGGCCGCCAGTCGAATAGCCCGGCCCTACACCATAAACCTGTGGTGTATGATGTTGAAACCACTACGCTCTGTGGCCTGAGGTGAGTAGACAAGAGAACGCACTCTGAATTCACTCTCTAAAGGACAAGAAGTTCAGGACTGGATTAACATTCTTGGTCCAAAAAGGAGAGGACACTCAGCGCATTCTGGGACCAATTCAACCACCTAACAAGCTTTGGCTGGAGAGCCCGAAGAACCCAAGGAATTTGGCAGAAGCTAAACTAATGTTGCTTTTTCAGTGAAAGAGGATCAAATTTCTCTGTCCAGAGAACTGGGAGACCATTTCTCTGTCCCATTCTCCTTCATTTTTACTCCTTCACTCCCCCCCCCCCCCCCCACACCCTCTCTCTCTCTCTCTCTCTCTCTCTCTCGGTTTTGAGACCAAAGCCTCAGGGTTGGGGTGAAATGGATCCTATGGTGAGTGAAATCCGACAGAGGTGAAATTCAAGAGAAACAGGACAGAAGCCTCACCCCACTTCATCATAAAAAAAACACACATACCACTTACACACCTGCCCATGGGAGTGGAGCTATGCCCAGAAATAACCTAAACACAATACACAGCTACACTGGTTTCATAACACACACACACACACACACACACACACACCAGTGCCACATCAGCAGACCAGCAGTCAGGATGTTCAGTAATCAAACTCATAACCCACTGCTTACTGGGTCATATTTTTCTGACCAGTACCACCTCTCCACTGGACAAAAAACATTCTGACCAGTATCACCTCTCCACTGGAAAAAAAGAAATTTCTGGAATCCAGAATGTAGAATGAATGTGAGAAAGCAGTAGCCTGACAGACAGATCAAAGGAGGACTGGTAACCATGCCAGGATGGACACACACACACACACACACGTATGCTTTCTCTTATCTGAAGAATGTGCGTGAGCTCTCATGTATGGCGAAAGCAAACTTGACTCTCCACTCGTAAATCTGTTCTGTCAAAATGCAGAAAAATCCACAAAACTACAAACATGCCGCAGCAGCTCAACAGAGCAAATATTAGAACAGGCAAACCAAACCCTCCACTCGATCCATTACCATATGCCTAATATCTCTCTCTCTCTCTCTCTCTCTCTCTCTCTCTCTCTCTCTCTCTCTCTCTCTTTATCTATCTCTCTCTCGGTTTGTGGTAAATAGTCAAGCCATGGTGAACACAAAGAGATCTGGTGCTAGGGAGTCTTGTTTTTCAAAAAAACCACAGTTCCAGTCATTTATGTTTTCTGTTAACTCCTCATAAAGTCCTGTTCAGGTTTCATAACACACACACACACACACACATACACACACACACACACACACACACTGTTAACTCCTCATAAAATCCTGTTTGGTTTGACTGAGACTGAAAACTGTTCTGCAGGTGGCTTTCCATTGGTATATCTCTACCTTTCAATCTCATATCAGTTTTACTCTGTTATTTCCACCAATTTAACACAGACGTTTAAAGCGAGGAAATTGTTTTGGTCGTTCTTTCTTTCAAAGGAAAGAGAGACAGATGGAGAAAGAGTGAGGGAAAGAGAGAAAGAGGGGGGGGGGTGACACAGACAGGAAGAGAGAGAGAGAGGGAGAGAAAGAGAGAGAACAGAAAGGCCAAATCGTTTATTGAGAGAGGAAAACTGCAGTTCTCTTTGTGAAATAGAATAAATGTGCTATAGCCTGAGGAAGAGCGAGAGATCCAGCCAGTCTCATTCATTTACCCCTCCCTCCCGCCTTCTATCCATCATCCACTTTAAAGAGAAGGATAAAGAGACTGTCTGTCCTTCTCATTCCTCAGCTAGGCAATCTCTTTCACTAAAGAACACTCCGAACAACAGCTTCCACAAAACGATTCAATGAAAACGAATACACGTCAGTAATGAGCAGAGATGAATACGTGACAGTGATAATATCCCTCACCACTCTATCGAGTTCTTCGCGTCCTTGCGTTGCTGTTGCGCTAAAATGTGAAGACGAGACATATATAACAACTTTACTCGTCGCACTCTGTGACTTGGTAATATCGTTTTTATTTTGTAACTTGTGAGTCTGTAAAATGGCTACACTTTCAGATCATCTCCCATTCCCTGACACACAAAGACACACACACACACACATATACACACACACACACAGAAGAGGAAACTCTGTAAGACAATAGAGTTACTCGTGGGTGTGTGTGTGTGTGTGTGTGTGGATTTTGTTGTATAGTGACATGGCATAAGGACTAGGTTTCATCACAAACCAGCAATCACCACACAATAACACATTACTACACACAGCAAGTCATAATCATGAGAGAGAGAGAGAGAGAGAGAGAGAGAGAGAGAGAGAGAGAGAGAGATGGTGTAGTCTGTGCATTCCTCCGTGTGAGTAATATCTCAAACCATGACAGCCATTAACATTTCTTTCTTTGTTTCTTTCTCTCTCTCTCTCTCCATGTGTGAGACAAGCCCATCTGTGTTACAGCAGACAGCAAAGATGGTTGATAGAGAGAGAGAGAGAGAGAGAGAGAGAGAGAGAGGGAGGGAGGCACATAGACAGACAGACAGATAGACAGACAGACAGACAAAGTCCAGACTAAGGGAGCAGAGCGTGGCTCTAGAGAAGGCCTGATTCGGACAGACCAGGCTGTGGTCCCAATGCGACCATGGAAGACTGAAGATGGAGCGTACCCAGAATTACAGGGACAGCATATCAACGTTTCAAATCAGAGATGCATGTCAGAGAGTGTGTTTTGTGACAGAGGGAGAGACTGTCATACGTCTACATTCTAGTCATGTGTCTATGTCTACATTCTTTACACTGTCAATAAAGTATACTGTCAGATATACAGAGAAGGAGAAAGAATCACACACACACACACACACACACACACACACACAAAGAGGGAAAAAGAGGAGAGAGGAGAAAAGAGAATATATCAAAAAACTGAATTATTTTTAGACTGTTCTTATCCCACAGGATGAAACCATGTCTGACAGAAACAGCACTCTCTCTGACCATGAACACACACACACACGCACAATCTATCTCTCCGACCACGAATGCTCTCTCTCTCTCTCTCTCTGTCCCCAAATGCTCTCTCTGCCTCTCTCTCTGACCATGAGCTGAGGTGAGCAGAGTTGTGCAAACTTAGAAAGACCAAGTCAACAAACAGAGACCAGAAACAGACGAACACACACACACACACACACACAGGCACAGGCACACACACACACCACACATGCACACACACACACACACACAGACACATCATGTGAATGTAGTCCAGTCAGCAGAATTTGGGGGTGTGCTGAGGGACTCCTGCGGTCGTGTGCTGTGTGTATAAAGGTGTCGTAATGGGATTGTATTGGCAGAACAGCGCTGTTTCCACACACATGCCTTCCTGAAAAACATCCTCTGGTGTGGGAAGCATGTGAGGGCCACGCAGCAACAACAACAAATACAGAGCTCTGTGTGTGTGTGTGTGTGTGTGTGTATATATATATAACCTCAAAATTTTTCAAAAAATCCCAAACCAGCTGTGTGTCAGTGGACAACATAATCGCAGCAGAACACCCCAGGAATCTTAAACCCGCTGTTTTATTTTAGGGGTACGGTCAAAAATCGAAAAGCGGACTGGCCAGGACAGTGCGAGAGGACAGAGGGCACTCTACAGCTGTGTAAACCGCCCAGAGTCATTAGTTTTATTGCGTCTGGGACATAGCGACGCCACAAAACAGTCTTTCGTCGTCGAGCTTCAATCCCTGACCGTGTGTTTAGTCATTTTTTTTATTTTTTTTTTCCCCAGGTTATCAGATGACGTTTTCTTTCAGACAAGAGGACTGATTACAGTCAAATAGAGTCTCCACACCCTTTGACGCCCACGCTTGTCCATTTGTCACAGCGCTACAGAGACGCCCTGAAAGAGGCTGTAAATTGGGGGGGGGGGGGTGGACGTCACGTGTCTGAGGCGACTGAGAAAACCAAGCGGCCGAGAACGTCGGTGTTACGCTTTGCGTGTGGTGCGCGTTTGCGCGTCGTCGGAAACACAAACACGGTCCGGCGCGCATTCACACGCAAACACTTGTGCGCGCGTACATACGCACAAATACACTAACTTTCTAGTAATGATTCATAAAAGGGTTTTGCATCTGTCTTACATATCAGGGCGTCGATATTACACTGGATATCCAACTGTACACCGCTCAGCCCCAATGCTGTAGTTTGACCAGGTTCCCTTCATACCACAGTCACGTACACGGTGACCACCCCCCCCCCCATCCAACACACACACACACACACACATACACAATGGGGTGGAAGGGTGTAGCTAGTTAGTTTAAGAATTTGTGTACACCTGAAAGGAAAGCCATGTCTTTTTGATTAACTCTGTGTGTGTGTGGTGTGTGGGTGTGTACAAATGATCATTTACCTAAAAAGCACTCCTGCCAATAATACCAGACCAAACACTGCTTTCTGCAGGTCAGTGTGTAAAAGACTTACCCAATGACTCACCCAGTGTTCACAGTCCAACATCAGAATAACAGACACACACACACACACATGGAAATAAGTTTGTTTGCTTCTTACACACCCACAACTCAATGTAAGAGGTCTTTCTCTTTAACTGCTCGGTGATGTCTGTGTGTACGTTTAAACATGCGTGTGTGCGCGCG